>NC_139345.1:160759768-160907268 GCF_055883805.1 Amblyomma maculatum | reverse complement strand
ATCGCGCAGGCACGTGGGGTAGACCGTCACCCGTGTAATTCTGCTGGCAAAATCTGCGAGCGCTACAGAATTGATTAGGTGATTGTTCCTTTGGCGGTGACTGCTACTGCCATGATGCAGGTTGCATATTCGGATTTTGAAAGCTTACGTATACTTGCGCGAAGAAGACGGGTCACAAAAAAGGCACATATACGACATGTACGCGCAAGTATACGTAACCTTTCAAAGATGAACCAACTCGCCCAAACAAGAGTATTACTTGAACATATTCGGATAGTAGCGCCGACATCGTTCGCAATTGTTCAGTGTTCGTCATAATTGCGGTCACTACAAATGCGCTCGACCATACATGTGTTCCTGGCGATGCAGCTCAACCGCACGCAAAACCGATATGTTTGATGCGATAATGACGCCTTCTAGACCGTAGAGAATTTCTTTTGGTCGGATATATTTCTCCCGAAATAGTACTCAGGATACAAAATGATCTTCGCACACAAGTATCTAAAAGAATACGTGAGTAATTTATTATTTTATACTTAGGAAGCAGGATCTGTTTTAATTAATAAATAATGTACGTATGATTAATGGCTGCAGAATTAACTTAGTAATATGGCAAATGGGTTTTGAACACACTAATTACGAATTAAAACTGATTATAATGAGAAAGACAGTTTTTCGAAAAATTTTTCCTTAACAGCAGAAAATCTTTTAACATGGTGAGAAATAAAAGAGCCTGAAAGTCGTTTGTGTAAACGTTGAAATGTATGTGAAAGAATGACATTGGCTGGTGACGAGATAGCTCTCGCCTCCATTTCAAGCCGCGATAATCTTTCTTATAATTTTCGTCTTTCTTGCTTGTCGTTAAACAGTGTTTTTAGCAATTAGTCCTAAAATATATTGAGATGAGGTGAGAAGTACGTCGCACAGCTTGACCTCAAAGGCGCGCTCAATTTCGGCACACAAAGTAGCTGGAGTAAGGCGTTACAATTTTTCCCTCTGTTCACTACTATTTTCTCTGCTTTTCACTCTATTCACGTCATTATTTTTTTTTTTCAAGCTCAATGCTTCTAAATGTTTTGTAACGTCTTTTCATTTCGGTTTAACTTGCCATGGAAGCCGCTGTTCGAGCTCTATCAGTGTGAGTTCAATATTTTCCAAGATATTCCGCGAACATGGGGCTCAGTATGCCTTGCATAAGAATGTCAACAATGAAGAAGCGCATCTGAAAAGAATGGGTTTGTTTCAAAAGACAAAGAAGATGATGAAGATGGATGGCACAGCGTTCCGTCAAAGGGCCTTCCCAACTACTCAAGGTCAGCCACTGGGCACAACTACGTTGCTCAGAGACCAGGCAGTCGGGCGCCTGATCGTCACCAGGGATCTGCGCCAACCCAGTGGTGCTCCTGCTGTTGCGGCGACAGCGCCCACTGCGGTGCCCATCGGCGTCATACATAGGCCGCATCCTCCGCGTAGAGGGGCCGCCATCTCTGTGGCCGGAACCACGACCACCGTAGCCGGGGCGCCCGAAGCCGAACGCGGTGTTGACGACGGCGGCCAGAGCGCGTCCCAGCATCGCCCGACTCACCGCCTTCCCTGGTGGATGTGCGTGCTGTATGTGGGCGGCCTGGCGCTCGTCGTGGCAGCTTACTACGTGTCGCGTGAGCATTTTTATGGCTACGAACCCGCACTCCTCATGCCTTCGTCTTCTGCTGCACCCGTAACTGAGGAGACGTGGGCGCTTAGCGCAAGTACAGCAGCGTGGACGAACGGGACGGCGATATTGAAGGAGGTCGGGCCACCGTCTCTTAGTCACATGACGTCATCCACTGCTACCGCTTTGACGAGGACGGCCAAGAAGGCGAGCGTTGCTACTAGACTGACTGGGGCTGAGCGGCGCAGACCCTCCAAACATCAGAAGCGCAATGGGCTAGAGAAGGCACCACGGAACGGAGCCGAACCGCCAGACGACGAGATCGCCCACAACGTTACCCGTCGGGGCCGAATGCAGCGAGGACCTCGCATCGAGAGGAGCGGAGGACTTCGCAGAAATAGACGGGAAGGACATGTTTAGGCGCGGAAGCAGCCTGTTTGAAAAAAATGTGCTGCTTTTTTCGTTTAAATTTATAGAGCTTCAAACGTCATGGGCCGCAGACGTCTATAATTCGCCTTATGCGCAGCACAAGCGATGTATTAGTATTTTCGTTATCTTCCATGCCAACAAAGTGCAGCAAACAGATTGGATTGCGAAAAATAAATGTGTATTTGAATATGCTTTATTTACCCGAGGCCATGACTCAATTAAGATCTATGACGTGATTTACTGAGTTATGAATTGAGACGCACCAAACAATTTTGGAGGGGGGAGGGGCTGAGGGAGCTTAGACGAAACCCGACCTACGGAGGGGACCTAGACCTCCTCGCTTCGCTTGTGCCGCTTTGATCGAATTTAATATCTCCTTGACGATGTAGCCCTGGTCTAAACCCTGGAACTATAGTACACCAAACGTAGTCTCAATCGCGTTTTGCCAACGTGAAACGCTCAGCTATTGACAGCCATCTTGGTAAATTAAAGGCTTAGAGCTTCCAAAAAACAATTGCCTGCGTCCGAGGGTAGACAAGAAAGGTAAAATTAGGCTAATAAAGGGACAACGCGTAGCAACTACAACGAGGAAGAGCGTAATTAATATTCGCATTACAGCATGATCGAAATCGGCAGTCTACACCGTGCACAACGACCATCAAGCTACATACGCACCAGACACGATGAAAAAATTAAACCCACAAACTCTTCTCTGGGAATAAAAGATTTGTTGAGAGTGCATACAGTTGCGTCGTCTCCCGTCTCCCGCTTTATCCGGTTATTTACCCCATTTATTTTTAGACCCACACCAGAACACCTCAGTTGTCTGTTGTCTTTAGCATCTAGTCGCTGAGAAGGGTCGCCTATAGAGGCAGTGTTTCGTGGCGTTCAGCGCGCGTACGATTGAGCAAGCAGTAACCGTTATCATGAGAGAAAATTCCTGAGGCAAATTCATTTGCTTCATATTTCTTAATTGCCGTGAGCAAGTTTTCAAAAAGAAAAAATCAAGGAAATTTGCATTTCACATCGAATTGCTATTTGTTGCTGTCTTTGGTTTAGGCCATTCTCTTTATGAGCACGCGTGTTGAGCAATCGAGTACTCTAGGAACCCGCCGAACAGAAATGTAATACGTGAACTACAAACTTTATGCTCCCAGTATATACTCCGAAACTGCTGCCTTTACGATACCGTCCTACCAGGCGTCGATATCAGTAGAACAATGTCCTATACGAAACCCAAGGACCTTCGCTGGTATGGCCACGGAAGACCAGATTCAGAGAAAAATCTTTGGTGACTCTAAGGCAGCACCCAAGCGTTGATGGGATAGCGAGAGTGCTTTAGTGGGAAAGCACTCATAGAGATTGTCCGAGCAGAGCAACGACCCTGCTTGTGCTTGACAGATGATTAGCCCACGTCACATCGTGACGCCACTGCTAAAGAAGCTACCCTTGCCTTATGTTGGAATCCAATGCGCTGCACATAGCACTGTATGTATTCTTACAGCATGCACTTACCATCCGTAATCCTGCCCTCGTATTATATGACCCGTGCATGCCTATATTCCTTCCTGAATTCCTTTAAAAGGTCGTTATCTCGGGCATGGTGTAATTGGTCTAATGGTTTAATGTGTTATTCTAAATATATATCCTACTGTTTTCCTGTCTCTTAACGATACTGCTTATGAGGGGAACAAGCGCATAGAAGATTATTAATATTATTGATATTAAGGAAGAAAATGACGGGGCAGGCGCTAACGCTCATATTTATTTTCCCCAGCCCAGCAAATATAAACGTAGGTGAAGACATGCGCAGTAACAGAAGCGACATCTAACCCACCGGGGGTTCACAAAACACGTTCAAGATATTTTTTTTTCATTTGGAACAATAATTTCACAACAATAGAATATGCACCAAAATTTTGGACCCATAGCCAAGGGCTAGTGTCGGGTCCATACACAATACAATACAATGCAACGTAACTGACACATTTCACCTCTGCCCTCAATAGCTTTACCGATGTATCGGTGAGACACTCTCGCCCTCTCTTCCTTATATGAAAGGCTTCTAACAGTTCACGTGCCGTCTTGCCGCGATCCCTAACCAGTATCTTATTCTCATTCAGACGTGGCTCGCACCTTCTGGAGTTAGCACAATGCTCAGCTAAATTTGGGCCTCCACCCTTTATCGCCTTATCACCCCTTATCTATGCACCATCGCTCCCAAGTTCAAGTTATGTTAAATTACTTAACTTTACGAATGTCCATTTCCGTTTCATGGCTTTCTGTGTTGTACCCATTGAGCTCAACATTTTCATTTGGCCTCCACGTTTCTGCCCCATAGGTGAGTACCGGCACCATATAGCTTCTATCCAATATTTAATGGAACAATACTCGCAAACAGCAATGCATAATCTAAGAATTGAAGAATACTCGGAGAAAGCCATGCATGATAAGAGAATACCCGCCAAGTGCGCTCAATTACATTCTTATTCTTCTGGATATCTCAATTTCGTGGTCCGTGCCTCAAATCACTACCTAGTAGATATGTCCTCTCGTCCCTTCTACCAGCTCCATACCTATCGTAAACTTCAGTTTCCTTTGGACACAGATGCGTTTAGGACTTTTGCCTAATTTTTATACTGGCTGCTCTGTCTTTCTTCTTCTTTGATCACGGTGTGTAATATATCCCGTGATTTTCTTAACAAGATATTCTCCTCCTCAAAGTCCCAGAGGAGGCCTTGTCGGCAGCACTAGTAGCAGCGAGAACATATTCAGTACTTGACGCGCTCGTAGGCTCAGCTTCGCTTCTCGATATGCCAGCAGCAACGTCCGCTTCACCACGCTGCTGATCTATCTTCCGACGCTGGTTATAGGCTGTCTGTTTTGGGACCCGGCACGTTTCATCGGGCTCTAGATATATATATATATATCCTAGTACTTTCACATACGGCTCGTCTACCCCCTGATTTCGCAATGCCTGCATAACTGCAAAGCTTTCGACTGGGCCAAATGCTTTTTTGTAATCAATGAATGCTATGTGTAGGGGTTGGTTATATTACGAGCATTTTTCAATCTTCTTGTTGGCACTATGTATATGATCGATAATAGAATATTCTTTCCGAAAAGTAGCTTGATCATTCAGCTAATTGAAATCGAAGGTTGCCCTGACTATATTAGCAGTTACCTTAATTATTATATTGTGCGTAATAGATAGTAAGCTGATTTTCATGTCCTTTCCACCCCCTTTTTTGTGAAATAATATAATGTTCCCGTTCTTCTAGTATTCCGGTACTGTTATTGTCACCAGGCATTGCGTACACAAGGTTACCGTTTTTTCTAGCATGATATCCCACCTTCCCCTTCGCCCCGTACTTCAACAAATATTTCGTTACCTGATTCTCCCCTGCTGCCTTCCCCCTTTTCCTAGCCGCAAAGCTTTGTTACCCCCGTCCTTCGTTGCAGGCGGAACGTCTGATTGTTCCTCACTAATGCCTATCTTATTATTGTCCTCACTACTTTGGCTACTGTATAGGTCAGTATAGAACACTTGAGCTACTTTGACAATCTTGTCAATATTAGTGATGACAACGCCCGCCTTCTCCCTTGACGCATACCTCTGATTTTTCGCTATGCTTAATTTCCTCTTCACCGCTTTAAAGATGCCACCGCTCTTTAGAGCATGCTCGATTTTCTCCATGTTATACTTCCTTATGTCGGACAATTTGCACCTATTGATTAGCTTTGATAGCTCCGACAGTTCTATTCTTCCTGATGGGTTGCAGGCTTTCATGATTTTGGCAATTCTTAACGAAATCTTTGGTGTGCTTAGATAATTTACCCGTATCCTTTATAAATATCTTACCGCCTACTTCTGCGGCGCGCACAGTAATAAAATTTCTGAAGGTATCGTTAATTTCTCCTACACTGGGGTCCTCTTCATCGGTTAAAGCTGAATATTGGTTCTGTAGCGAGATCCTGAATTCTATCTTCCCTCTAACCGTTATTTCGTTCATGGACTTCTCCTTTACTAATCTGTTTCGTTCCCTGTTCAAAACTAGACTAAATATAATTGGTTCACGGGAAGGGAAAAGTGCAGTATCTGTCACACTTCTTCTGTGGACCCCTGAACCGCGCCGCAAGGGAAGGGATGAGGGTGGGAGTGAAAGTGGAAAGAGAGAAAAGGGAGCCGTAGTAGAGGGCTACGGAGTAATTTCGACCGCCTGGGGATCTTTAACGTGCGCTGACATTGCACAGCACACGGACGCCCCTTCGTTTCGCCTCTATCGAAACGCAGCCGCCGTGGTCGGGTTCGAACCCGGGAATTCCGGACAGTAGTCTGCACCATAGACTAAACCGGGACCTTATAATTCTGTGGTCACTGCATTGTTGTTGTTGTGGCTGTAGGAAGAAGGAAAAGAAAATGCACGGGCCTGCTACTGGCTCTGTAGCTGAGCCACCTCCGCTGCCTCGTGCAGATAGAAGAGAATATAGAGAAGAAAGAAAAGGAAGAAGGAAAGAAAGACGCGCGCCGCAACAACAGCCGTCGTCCTCCACCAGCGGTGGCGTGTGCAATGACGGCCTAGAACAGATAAAAATTCGGCGCCAGGCTAGCCCCCGCCGCAAGCGGCGGTGACTCACCTGTACCAACCCCATCAGGGGAGAGCACTGCCTAGCAAAAGCCTTTCCGATTACCTCTACATCCTGAATAACGCCAGAGTTAGAACACAGTATAAAGTCAATTTCCCTTTTAGTCTCCCAGTTAGGGCTTTTCCGTGCCCACCTCCGGACTTTTTTTTTTTTTCTGAAGACAATATTCATGATTCTTAAGTTATTGCGCTTTACGAACTCAACTATTAACTCCCCCCTGCTTTTCCTAGAACTAATGCCGTAGTCACCCACTGCCTGGCTTGTAGCCTGCTTTTCGCCTACCTTGGTGTTCACCCATCAGTAAAGTATACTGTGTTTTTACATTCCCCATTGCCGATTCTATATTTTCGTAGAAGATTTTGACGGCCTAGTCATTATGACTAAAACTAGGCGTGAAGGCATTTACAACCTTCAATTTATACCGCTTATTAAGCTTAATTACGGTGGCAGCCGCCCGCTCATTAATGCTATTGAATTCATATATATTGCCAGCTATATGCTTATGGCCAGGAACCGTATATTCCTAGTTGTCGTCCCTTCGGTAAACTTCGATAACACAATACATGTCCGCCCTTCAGTACAGTATATACCTCATACGCCTTCCTAACCTCACAAAGCCGTATGACATCCCTTTTCACGCCCGCTAGCTCCTCGAACAGGACTGCTAAACTAGCCTCACCAGCTAGGGTTCGAGCGTTAAAAGTTTCCGGGGTCAGTTTCCATTGGCGTCCTGTCCGGAGCCAGACATTCTCAGTACCCTCCGCTGCTTACAGGTCTGACCGACGCCGTGGTCACTTGCTCCGCAGCCGCTGAGGACTATGATAGGGGGTTTGCTTCCAACAGCCCCGAATCACCGATCAAATTTCCAAGCGACAAGGACCTTCGTGATTGGTGAGTAAAAGTTCTGCTCCTGTTGTGTTCAAGTAACAACTGACGCCATTTTCTCGAATGCCAAAATGGTATGAAAACTGCGTGTACCGCCAAAGCCTTTTGCGGTACACTGTGCTCTACAGGCGCTTGCAAGCAGGTTATGTATCACCGCTGTTCGACTACAACCACCCATTGAAACCACCAGCTGAAAAAACTGCACGTGTCATATCACAGGTTGATCTTAGCCGGAAGGTGGAGAAGCAGCTTCCTTCAGCAACCTGCCAAAAGGAAGCGAGCAAAACACTCGGATGCATCTGGAGTTCAGTGAGTAGACGCCACATAGCCATGATGCAGCGCGGTCCAATCAATTATTAAACTTTTATTGACAATCGGAAATACACATAAAGGTATGCTGCTCGATCTAAGCATTTAGTGCTTTTGAGAAAACCAGGCAACAAGTGTTCCATGTGTTAAAGGAAATAAATGTTTACATATTCAGAAAGTATTCATCATCAAGAGGGACAAAAGACGCACATAAAAAACTAGCACCAAGCTTCTCACTAGGCAAAACAAAAGGCATATGAAAACTCGCATATTGCAAGATAACGTTAAACACCACATCTTTCAGCACTTGAGTTCGTGATTTTAATCCATACAGTATTTCAATTAGTTCACTATAAACATCTCCAGTACATAATTTCTGGCTTTCATTCCATAGTTAGTGAGTACCGTCGTTGATTTAAGGTACCTCAGTTTTCCGCATTTATACGTACATTTTTTTACTGATATCAAAATGCCTTCGAATAGTAATAGCGGGTCAGCAGAGTATATTTAAATAGCTCGTGTACTGGAAGCATTCCTAAAATGCTGTACTTTTCTTTTGTCCCTGCTTATCCTCATTCTGTTCCATAGCTTGTGATGTTGAAAATTGTTTTAACTACGCGGTAATAGCAGTTCCGTCAGAATCCGTGCATCCAGCGCAAAGTGTCGCAGAACCATTTCACGATGTGTGCTATGTACAAGGTACGATCTCTGACACCTAGCATTATTAATTTTGTTACCATTCTTGCATGAGCATTATTAGTTAAGGTTATTTTGAACCGATCTTCACTACACGAAATAAAGCCAAGGTCACGCGTGGTAATTAGATAACTTAACGCGTGAACAGCTGCGTGGCGACACATACAGAGGCGCACCCCGTACATCTAACTGAGTCGCGCCATGGGCTCGTAGAAAGATTAACTGAGCAACCGTGCTCGTTACGATTATGTATCTGCATCTGATAATTCGAAGGACATTGCGTTGCGAGCTGGAAGTTTGCGGAGGAGAAGAGAAGGTGTTCAGTTCAGTTCACTTTATTTTTTCCCTTCAAGTGAAAGTGGAAGACGAGGCAAAAGGCGTGTAACCTGACAAGGCCTCGTCTCCCATGTGCAGCTCGCAACAGGCAACACGTTACGATGCATACAAAGGGAAATGTCCTGATAGCCAAAGTTAAAGCCAAAAGAGTGGCGGAAACGCCGTAACAACGTGAGCAGCATCTTGCGAAACGCCGCCGCGACGATGCTGCAAGGCGTTAGCGATGAGCAGCACAGAATACCGCTTCTGCTATGGCTTCACAGTAGGCTTAACTGAATCTAAACCACAAACCACACTTTTTTTTCTTCTTTTGCCTGCTACACTATCCCCAAACAACCATGCACCGACATCTTTCTAAAGGCCGACAAAGATCTGATGCAGAGTCTTTTTCAGATAATCGCAGATCCCGGCAGCACAAGCCTTGATATCGGAGTATGATGGTAATGCACTGGTTCTATTTGCCAATGTAGTGACAGTATTGGGCCAATTGTTTAGCCTGCATGGAATATGGCCTACGCCTAATGCCTTTCAAGTAATAAAGTGTGCAAGCAGTTCAATGTTCAGCAAGCGTAGTTTTATGGTGTTTTATGTTTATCACCATGTGACAGATTATCTCGGTACAGTTTTTCATGACTAATTCTTGAAATAAAACAGCTAGCCTGGACGAGTATTCATATCCTTCCCAGGCATGTAATACGCTGAAAAAGACGACAACATGTATCGGTCTTGTGAAACTTAACCTAAAATAAAGTGGTCTTAGTAAAAACGTCTCAAATAAATTAACGCGACAGTTTCCGGATTGGCCGAAATTGCAAGGGGGATCTGTCCTTCGGGATCTCCGTGGCGTCCCATATCTCATTACTGGGACAGCGTTCCATAATCAAATTTGCCATCAACTTGAATCGACCGGCATTCGCCGCACGTACAGCCGCAAGATTCAGCACCTTTGTGACGTTCATTCCGATATTAATTTAAGAAGCCGATGTCCAAGAACTTGCATGAGCATTTCTCCGAGTATAACTAGTTTACCTTGCAGATACCAACGCCCTTATTTCGTGCAGTTCTGCTGACTCGCAATGGCATGTCGTTGAATGACTCGCTTTTTGAGAACTGAACAGAGCTCTGTTTGGATAAGTGTTTGTTCGTAGAAGATATGGCCAACACTATACAAAAGCGAATCTCTCTGGTGCAGAGACACTGCTACACTATACCACACAGCATGGGGTTGTAGGGCAAGCCCTATAATTCGTAATATATCAGCGGTAGGAGGACCTTCTAGCCGACTCGGACGCACAGCATCAGCTCATGCTGGTGCAGCGGGCCAGAGCCGTTACTGAGGCCAACGGACTCCTGGACAGAGGACGGCCGACTACTGCTCTTTCCTAACCCACTGTCAATAACCCCTATTTTCCTCAAAAAAGTTTATCAGTGAACCGAAGAATGAATATCATCCTTAAAACCCCACTCGTCTTTGAAGACCAAATATTTTCTGAATCAAGAAAGTGATTGATTGATTGATTGATTGATTGATTGATTGATTGATTGATTGGATTGATTGATTGAAGTGCCCAGCGCTGCGGCAACTTCGATGTGCCAGGTTCACGGATAGCTTGGCCCAACGGCGAACCAACCCATGACATTTCTGCAGAGTTCACGCAACCCTCTTGGGTTCCGGTTTCGCGTTTACAGTTTCAAATTTGCGTTTTTTCTAGCTTTAAAGTTATTTGGGGTTTTCTTTGCTTAAATATATTATTTACCACATTAAAGCACGTCTTAACGGAATTAAGGCGACAGTTAGGCTCTCTTTATATGGATATGATCCAACAGTGCTAATGGCTTACGGTCACCGCCTCTTTTTGCGCTTGCTCGTTCGCGTACATACACTTTGATACTCGCTTAGTTACTAATCTTTATCAGCAAAGCTACTTGTCCAATATTGGTACTATGTTGGTAATGTCCGGCCTTGTATGGGACTACACATTGCCAACATACGCCAGTAATGGGCCGATGGCTTGTGCTGTCTGGGAATGTATGCATTCGTAAGCCACCACATTATGTGAAAGAACTCCCGACATAGAAACAAAGCCCCGCTTTAACCGAGCCTTCGTAACGTACCTCAGGGGCTGAGGAATCGCGTTTCCAACTCAGATTTGAAGGGTCCTGGAAGGCTGAATTCGGTTTCAGTCCCCCGTCTCAAAGCTCGGTCATGTCACGTAGTCTCATGACGTCACACAACCGGCGACCAATCAAGGCACTGCCACGCCACCTGCCAACTACCAGCTCCCAAAGGCATACACTTCATATCGCTCACAACACTGATAAAGCCTATACGCCGGATTCTCTGGAGAACTGAGTCTTTAGCGTTATCGCTTTAAAACACAAGGCAGCCATATATCTCATAATGGGCAAAAAGCCCCTAGAATTGATCTTGAAGGGCGTTTCGTGAATTTTTATATACCCGCGGGCTCCCGGCACGGTGTGCTTGCAAACGCCAACGCCAACAGCAAAGGCGCAGAACAGAGCAAAGAGCTAAGAAAAGCTGAAGCTACAAACGCTATAGACCACCGGAGCTGAGGTTTAGGTTAAGGCCAATGTTGCTCAAAGGGTGTCCACTGACCCCAGATAAGTTCACGAACAAGAGAAAGGTTTCGCGATAGCTCCGGTCTGGATATACAGAGTTTTGTAAGGTTAAGAGCACGGAGGTTAGTTTCTCAAACCGTAAGAAAGAAACAGGAAAGGGGAGCGGAAACCAACGCAGAGCGTGCGCTAGAAAGAGGGAGAGAGAAAGATTATGTCTACGGCGTTTGTTGATACCGGCATTGGCGGGGCAGTAATGCAAAGCATCTCGGGAGTCTGATGGGTGAGCGCAGCGGTGTGTCATGCATACCGACATCGACGCGTGGTCTCTTCTTCACGTCCTCTGCAGGACACGGTGCGCTGTCGTATCAATTGCGCGTTTTTTAGAGGCCAGTGTAGAGCCTTGAGTCAGTCCCAGTACAGCGAACTGCTCCCGGAGCAGGGGCAGTAGTCCACAAGGGTTCCCCCAGCACTTCTACTGGTCCACAAGGGGTCCCAACACATCAGTGGCTGAGGCACACTGTTAACGGTGGGTACCCGGATACTGATCAACCGGAATTAGCTCCCTCCCGGCGGGTTCCTTAGAGGAGGAGTATTCCAGACCCGAATTTGACCGGAGTGCTGTGCGGACCACATAGAGTTTGCGTTTTTGAGGGAAGAGCTGAACAGGTAACGCTGCAAAAGGTTCTCAATAATACCTAATTATAGCGGTGATAATCGCAAACCTTCGTACGTTTGATCATCACAATATTTATTGGAGAGTATAAAAAAAATCGAACGTGGTGAGAGGCTTTGTTTTCATGAGCAATGATTCTCCTATAAGGGCGTTATTACGCCTTTTATACCTGAATACCAACCTTTGATCGGTCTTCCAATTTACTCTTCTTTTAAATTTGTTATAAGCTTGGGGTTCGAGTAAATCGGTTCCTGACACACAACGGAGAGGAAACACATCATTCCGCCCACGTAAAGAATATGCGCTGAGCCCCAGCAACGCCATTGTGGCGCGACGAACAACGTGGCCGCAAGCCACATTTTCAAGCGGAGCGGCAGCCTACGGTGCTAACAATGCAGTTTTCTTCTCCATGATCGTTACGTATCTGGATGCAGTGACAGAAAGTGCCACATATTCCGCTACGCTACGCTTACAAGAAGAACCTCAGGCCGCTCCCTGATTACAGAGTTTGGCTCCCAACAGCGCCATTCGCCGCTGGCCCAGACTGAGCTGCGCTATGCGATCTCCGCCCGCATGCAGCAACTGACCGCTCGTTCTCGGTCAAGCCAAGAGCCATCCGTCAGGCTCCCTCATAGCGGGGGTCGCTTACTCACGGCAGCAAGGCGTGGATAATGCAAACGCCAGGACTACTACACAAGGCGGAGGTGTGCTTTGCCTTTGCAGCGTGCCGACCTTGCGAACCGTTATTTGCTACGCACGGGAAAACAAAAAGGTAAAGCGGACTCGCGGGCGGGACCTAGGCCTCGTCTCAGTTATTCCACCGTGTGCATGCCCTTCGCGCAGCATCCTGCCAGCGTTGCGGCAGTGCGTTTCGGTGATGATACAGGATGGGCACGCTGGCGCGCGCTTTCGTCATCACGACGTGCGTGGCGGAGAGGAGGAATCTTCTCGTCACGGGAGCCTGTCAGATAAGGAAAATCAGTGCGCGAAAATAAAAAGAAAAGACATTGCGGATTTAGCAGCTGTGAGCGACGCGCGTAGTTCATACAAAAGCGCGCAGCCAGCAAGCCTGCACTTTAAGGATCGCCTTTTGAGGATCCGCCAGTGCCGTCGGGGCGGATCTCGGGGGAGAAAACTAATAAACGAGAAGGGACCGAGTGAAGAATAAAAAAAGAAGGAGATGTTTTGGGCGTCCCTCCTGGTGAATCTGTGACCTGGAAGTCTCGAGCTTTTCCACGAACGCTGCATTCCTGAACCGCCGCTTCCTTCTGACAGTTCGAAACAACGTTCGCTTGGCCGTTTTTTACTTGCGGGCGCATCGCCTGCGGCTGATGCGGGTCAACTCATCTTTGCATGCGCTTCTTGCTCTCTTTCTCCCTGTAAGTGTCTACGAATATCTGTTCCTATTCGTGCGTTGACTACTCGTCACTGCTAACACTGCCTCATCTGCGCTGGGAACTCGAGGAGCTTTGAAACTAAGTATATAGAGCAAAATGTAATGAGGCGAACTAGGATGTTTGTAGGAAATTTCAAAAAACGGGCCCAAAAGAGCGACTGGCAGAGATAGAGAGAAGGGGAACAGAGAGAGAGAGGGAGGGAGATAAAATGCAATAAAGCAACAAGATATTAACACATGTTCCCACAATAACGGCAATTCAGCCTTGGAACATCTACAAAGCTTGAGCGGTCGACTTATAACGGTATCATCAAATTAGGCGAGGCCATGGTTCAGGCGCCTGCTCCCCCAGTCCATCTTTCTAAGAACAAGCCCCTTTGGAAGAGACTGGACGGTTCGGTTCGCGTACCATCCTCGTGAAATAAATGGGAAGCGCTGGCGAGGCTGGATCCCAAGCTGATACTTTTTGTTTGCGACGCTGTTACATTCTGGAATAAAATAAGGAGGCCGGTGAAGAAGGGGAGAGAGATGTCGTCCAAGACGTTCAGCTGATGATATCATGTCTTGCCAGCGAAAAACAGATGAAGAAAGGAACTGAGGAAGCGAAGTAACCCACGAAGGTGTTACAGCAAGAACTAGAGATGGTCCAGCCACCGAACGCTCTAATGAGCAAATGACAAGCCCATGATGTTATGGATCTCCTCATGCCCTGCAGCGCACATAAGTGCTGCGACTCTTACTCCGATGGGACGTAATTAGGGGAGAGAAAGAGAAGCGCAATCGAGACGGGTACCGAATTAAGTCCGTTTCTCGCTCGCTTTAGTAAGGTGGGAAGAGAGGTGACAAAGATGGAGATGACTGGAGGACAAACAAACCGGGTAAAAAAGAAACACCTTCGTGGAATTCCCCATGCCGCGCCGCTACATCGATGGAAGAACGAGAAGCACGCGCGGGATGCAGACTTCAGGCGGTCGCCGTTTGGTGCCGTCACCGTGCTGACCCACAAATCAAGAACGATGACCCTCCCACTTCCCGCGATGCTGGCGTGGCGGCCGCTGGAAATTCCACGAGTCCCGGCCGAGAGGCCCCCGGGCGGTGGAGAATCGCCTCCTATCGGGCTGCCTCTCCTTGCCCGGTGACCCGGTGGCAGGCGGTGAACTTCCACCTCCGGGCAGTGGACTTCGCCGAAGGCACATACTTCTTGTGCGTACACACTTGTTAGCTTCCGCTGGTGAGCGCGTTCGACCAAGGGCGCGCCCTATACCTTCAGCATGTTCTGACTAGCTGCTTCACACCTCTCTGAAAAAAAAAAAAAAAAAAAAAAAAAGCACATGCGACCGAAATTCTCCTCGTAAACATCGGTATTACAAAACACCTATTTCTGTTCCCAAGAATATCATGCGAGAGTTTATATCACTGTCTACAACACACGCTTCCTCTCTTCTGGCTGTCTGTGTGCGAACTTTTGACGGGCAGTCTAAAACGAGATTTGTTGTTGAAGTTGCTTGCAGGTAAAATCTAAATAAAAATTGCAATGTCTGGCATAACGTTCCGTGATTGGCTGGAGGGAAGCGATGCCACCACACCGCAAGTATTCCCATTGGCTGGACAACAGTGACATAGCTAGACCTTATTAGCTAGGGGAAATAATGTCACAAGAGCCGAGTTACAGCTGTTTGAATGCATCTTTATTACGCCTCGGCCACCATCTCTAGACACCTTCGGAGAGACATTTACTCACCAGTTAGATAACCCGAAGAGGTGTCTGGTTCGGTGCAGACAGGCGCGTGGGGGTCCTCAAATGCGACCATGAAAACGTGACTCAAAAATCAAAGAAGAGGCCTTAAGAAATTATAGTGATGTCCCATTACTGACACATAATCTGATTAGGTGCACGTGTCAACTTTTCGTTCTAGTTTTCTTTTTTTTTGTTTTGTTTTACGGAGCGGTTTCATACGTCGTCAAAGTCGTCCATAGCCGCACTCCCATTTTGCAAACTGCTTACCAATGATCGGCTGTACGGCTTGTGCATATCTAACAACCTCTTCCATTCAAAGAAAGTGTTTTCGTCGGTCTCTTCCTGCTTAGGCAACAACCCTGCCTTCCGGTCTCCTTTTCTCCTTCTCCTCCTTCACTACCATAAGCACCTGTGAATTAACTTCATGTTAACCATTACATGTCGCATTCCATTAATCGATGATCCATTCAGAGTATTAGGCGCTACATGCCATATGTTGTTTTAGAACATTGTTCCCTGCCTCGTATAAATCGTGATAGCTGTATATTCCCGTAAGCAATTACCAATATTTCTGAAGATACGAGGAGTAAACGTTATTTCGTAGTATCGGCGCTTCAATCAGCGTTTGCATGCCCAAATTGCATATTATAGTTCTGTACGTCCTAGTTCCTTATCATCAGTTGCTCAAATCAATTCTCTTCATTGCTGCCCTTAGTTGCAAATTAGTGATTTGAGTTTTTGTGTTCGCTTTCATGCGGGTGCTAGCCTTCATGAAAATAGCTTTTGGAATGTGAAGAATGATTTCAGTAAATTAATACAAAAGTTGCTGTGATCACTTCGCAAACTCTATGATCACGGAATGGGCTAACACGAACTCTTAGTCCTTGGTTCATGCGTGGGAACTGCTTAACGAACTTGACCGGTGAGTAACCGACTCCAGCAGCGTTCAAATGGAATGTTTCCCTTTTAATACCTAAGATGTCTGAGCTCTAACTGCTAAGCAAGTTAATAATTCGGCATCAAGAAACGTACTCGAAGCAATAAATAACCCGAATAGGTGCACTCTACTAACAAGTAGCTTTGAAAACATTAGTTGCTGAGTTTGACAGTAGCCAACCATTTACCAGCATTACACGTAAACTCGCTGCACAAGATGAATAAGATGAAATGCACTCCGAACCAATCTACAACGTGATGGCAAATAAAACGTTCATCAAAACTAAACACTACATGAGGCCACACCGTCTGTTGCTTCGGCCGTTAGAGGAAGAAGAATGATCGTTTTATGCAAGTGCAGACGTGACCTTAATGGGAGATAGCAGGGCTGTACATGCAGGAGTGTACACAAGCGCTCTCTTATGACTCCGAGCTATGTACCCAGCCATTGCAGGTGCACCACCTTAATTGCGATCAGGTGCCCATTATCTCGTTAAGGAATAAACATTGAAACAGATGGATGGAAGAGGCGGGTAAGTTGGCGTTATTCCCCGTCGTTGCCGGCTGATGCTGTCGACGATAGCTCAGGCCCGGGCAAACTGGTCCCGTCTAGACCTCGCTCGTGTTTGTGGAGGCACCCGCGAAGAACGAACGCGCTCAGCGCTACGGGAAGTGGCGCTACGGAAAGCACCTCGCGGGCGGTCGTGTGGAAGGTACCTCATCCGGAACACCGAAATATTTTTGCTCTGTTGAACACGCTATGCCTCATAAGCCTCACGAGTGCAGGGAGAAATCCGAGGAGGCAGGTAAATGACCATAGTGTGGTAGGATCGCGGAAATGCTGAACTTGGAACTCTGCAAGGTTCTTATGCTGTCGACTGCGACCCGTTTCTCCAATGCCTATGCCCCATTGACTCCTAAACGGATGAACCGCAGTTGAGAAATTGATGGCTGATATCTATATTTTTTTTTCGGACTTTTTTCGCTAATGGATTAGCACGTACACGTCGCTCTCATTCTCTAGCCTAACAATACTTTCCTTACAAAGCCCCTGGGCTTCTTTTTTATGTAGCTTAGGGATATTAGCCAAGTGTAAACGGAAGATAAAGGTAAAATCCTTTGCACGTTTTTTGTGCTGCAAGGTGAAGAATATGATGCAAATTCCGGTACTGCATTCCGCGTTCAGCGGCCTATTTATAAGTCTACGGGACGCTGGCGGCCGGCTATACCTGTGGACTGAGAACTACCTAAGCAACCGCTCAATTTACGTGACTATGTCTGATGGAAAGGCCGCTCGTCATCAGGTCTGTCGTGGGGTTTCACAGGGAGAAGACCTCGACCCAACTTTACTAAACGTTGGGCTAATTCGTCTTCTGAGTGAACTGCCAGCTAATATGCACTTCAATGCATATGCCGATGAAATCTGTATGTGGGCTTCTGTTTCATCACTCCTGCAACTGTGTGCGAGATTTCAACAAGCTTTGTCACCGATATCGATCTAAACTATCCTAAGTTGCGTCAAAATCAAGGGTTTCATCGCTAAGTGCAAAATTTAAAATGCTTCTCTCAGCTTTGCAAGTTGTTTGCTTTTGCAGCAACTCATCGCATATAGCCTACCAATTAATGGTCCCTTTTCTATGTGTAATAACAAATTAGGTTGCAAGGATCACTCGATGAACTGGGAATTAATTAAAAATTGTCAGCTTCTTCTGCGACAAAGAGCCACTTTCAGCAGCTTACGCAGCAGTGGTTCTCATCCATCTTGCTTCCTCTGGGTAAACGATTGCTTTAAACTGAATGCGACGTCGAATTTATGTTCAGGTAACGTTTTTTAGGGCAAATGCACCTCAAAAACCATTGCGATGTATGTTCCTAATTTAGCTACATGTTGCAGCAGATGATGCGGACTTAAATTATTTGCGACTGGATGAGGCAAGCAGCATGTTAAAGAAAAAAAAAGCACTATGAAATGTCTCTTCGTGCGTTAAATTACAGCATGAATTCTTAGCCGGTGCAGTCGAGGGAAGCATATTTCACACTGTATTTAGGTCTGCAACCCATGATATTGATGAAAATAGGATGAATGTACCCACAGAGTAAATATTTCCTATTAGAGGCAGGAAATGTGCAGCTGTCGCATTTATGCGCTAATCGGTCAGCCGCTACCCCATGACTTTTATCGACCGCTGCCTGTCCTAGTCAAAGCACATTCATAGGGTGAAAACAAAATGCCAGTTTTGTCATTTCACTCGCTTCATACTAGCATCGAATGGCACCAAACGAAATGTGCCTTACTACGACTTTACGAGACGCAGGCTACCGCCACTACCTCTGGGAGCCAGTAGCTCCGCGACCAGCACTCGGCCTAGTATATATAGCTTTATAAATTCACAAAATTGTGAAAAAAATATTTTGTTGTGTATGAATAATAGGTAAACAAAATGATAATTCAAAACTACGAGACCCAACAAGGCAGAAGGGATAGCATTTCTAGAAAAGTGTGAGTCATAATTGCATTCGTGATCCTTTGAATGACAGTAATTTACTCCTGCTCAACAACATAACGAAGAAAATGGAATGTGAACGTGTTTTGGACAACCGCAATGGCGTTTGTTGTATAAACGTAGGTTTCAAACCTTCTAGGACCATCCATATGTCTCAGATTCTTTATGCAGCAATTTATTATTAAGGACGTAAATCATCGATGTTTAATTGGTTCAGAGTGCCATATACTTTGTGCACGCAACGTAAAGGCGCCCGTGTCCTGAGCGGTGTAACCCACGTTAAAGAACCCCAGGTAGTTGGGACTGCTGGAGCCCCCCTAACAACGGCTTGCCTAATAGGTCACGTGTATCTTCAGGTCTTTGAACCCCACAGTTTACAACTTTCCAAATTACAATATTCTTTAAAAGCGTGCATCGAGTAGTGAACGTGCTAGAAAATTTCCCTTAACAGCGCTATGAAAACCAAAATTATGGACTTACGTACAAGGTAGCCTATAGAGCGGCAAGGCCATTTGCGCCTTTTGTTCCAGGGTTACCAGTGCTTTCGACGCGTAAGTATAATAAATTATCAATATATATGGTATATTACCTTGGCGAGTACAACACACCATTGCAACTTTGGACATTCATTATAGCATCCCGCGGACGCAATACACTGGGATACAAGGGCTATTGGTTTACCTAACAGCCACCGAGCTCAGCGCTCGCGGACCACAGGCTGCTCGCTGGAAGCTGCACCGTCCGCTTGCAAGCGGAGGCTCATCTATATTCGCTGCACGCGCATCTCGTCCTTCGATACCAACGAGGCAGCCAGTGGTGCAGAACCGTAAACTACACGCCCATAATATTAATCGACCGCCATTCTCGGCAGAGACTTCCTGAATGGAAAGCAATCGGATATACTAGCCAACAGAGATGATAGCGGCCCTGTCTGAGCAGTTTTGCGCCTACGTGCGCAATCTGATCCCTCGCGTACGGCGGAGCGTGACTGTTCAGTGTTTCGGAAGTAAACGCCTTTTTGCGAGTGGCCTTTCCGCGGTCCTTGCGATGCTATCCACGTCCCACTGCAACCCGACCTTTTTTGAGTACGCCTACGTGGACGCACCGGCGCACGTTGTCTTTAACGCTAGCGCAGCAGGCCTGGTGTGTATATACAAACACTAGCATGGCCTAACACCTGCCAGATTTGTATTTGTGTTGTTATTGCGACTGCGTGTCCGCAGCCACCTATGGCCCTAAAGCTGGCCGCACGTGGCCGCTGATGCTACTGCGCGTTACTACATGACCTATGACTTGTCGCGGAACCGGTTCAAATTTTGAACCACGTAAATGAGCCTGTAGGCCTTGCGTAACGTTGGCTGCCTGATGTAAAAAAAAATTGTGCATTCTTGAACACGGATGCGGACACGCAATCGGACAGAGTGTAGTTTGAGTGCTGCATAGTAACTTATTTTGTTTTTGCTTTTCAATTGTTTTTGATCTTTCATATGATCTTTGACTCAGAAGGCTAGTCTAGGCATAGATAACATCTTATATTTACACATTTCTGCATTAGCCGCTTTCTTTATCAACTTGTTTCTTTCAGAAAATATAAATGAGCAATGGGAAGGGGGGCTCTGCCAGTGTCACCTGCTCTGCTAAAAAAAAAGCAATATTTGGGGTGTTGCAAGTACGCATGGGCAGATAAGTGGTTTGATTATTATTTTCATATTTGTTTCTTTTATGTTGCACCAGTCTGCGGCACTCTTCGTTTGCCTTCTATGCGGAGCATAGTTGAGCACTATGACAGCTTTTAATACTACTATGCTGCAGGAATTTTGAAGCTCACTTCTTTTGGGTAGACGTTAACAAGTAAATACGCCTCTGATTATTTCGGGACTGTTCTTCCTTCATTCACTACCCGTGAAATGCATACATGACCTGACCACCAGCAAAAACACAACGCCAGCACACTCTCGAGGCTCCTAAGATGTGTGATATGTCTCTGAAAGTAGTGCGATTACGAATGGTTGGCATGTTATATTTGCTAAATTTAGGTTAAATCATGTGTACTGCATATTATTTGGACCTCCTGGAATCCCTAGAGCTCGAAAGATTATCTCTGTCTCTGATTCAGCGCATTTGTCCGCCACATCTATGAGTAAAAACTTTTGTTCTTTCCCGGTATAAACTGAAGACCTCGGAGACTTAGAGATACTGGGTGACTGGGGGGACAGGGGCAATTAAGAAATATGTGGACGCTAATTTACGCCAAGAAAGATTATAAGATTTGATTTCAGCGAAAAGAATCGTCCCGTCCAAAGCAGCGGAGTAAGCAACCCTTAAAATAATGTGCCTAATCGGGCGAAATGAAGCTAAGAAAGTAGTGCATACGATTGCAGATTAAGAGCTATATAACTCGAGGTTGGTTACTGAACAAACTGGTAATATTGGGCGTATCGCTTTCCTATAGAGGCTTCTACATAATTAAACCGGCCGATGGACTTTCCTCTAAAACGTACTTTGGCGAACATGCCGCGAAAATTTGGGAGGGAGGATATTTTTCCAGGCGCTCAAGAAATGTGAAATGTCAGCGATGTGTAACCAGTGACAAAAGATTGCCTTAGAGGGAAGCACTTCAGGCTCTACATCTGAGAGCACTTGTGCACTCGTAGTCAGGAACAGTCGCAAGAAGTTGGGAGTCCCATGGTTTCCATTCCAGCTTGATTATAAAAAACCGACAAAACGGTCAATTCAGCCACATTTTCTTTTTAGTTCCACATAAGGCATATTACAGTTCCCGATTAGTTTTTTGCTACTCCTGTTTTCGAAGGAAATGTTTCATCGGCGTTTCCCTTGTTGTACCGCGATCATATTAATCGGTCGACAGTGTAATGACATCACAGATGCGTGACCTCAATTCCAAACAACCTCGACACCTCATGCAAAGTGTGACTTCACCTGTGGAACAAACTGATTAAAACATGATGTGTAATACTACGTTAAAGTCACCGCATGCCTCAAATGATGAATGTTGTAAAAATATGTTAGGAAGTTACACCACCCATACAGCCTATTTTTCCTTCGGTACCAGGCAGTTTGTATTAATGACATTTTATGAATACCGGCTAGTAATTTATCGGAGGTCTCCTTCTCCCCCAACAGCTGTTTTTCTTATTTCCCTCGCTAAATTAAAACCAAAAGAGAAATATATGTCTTCATCCGACGCACGGATAAATGGTCACTGCCACCAGAATAAAACATTACGGTAGACAGGTGCTCCAGCTTTCATTGCCTCATTTCTTAAAAATACCTCAAAGGAAAATCTCTTTACCTTATCTCTGAAGGCCTTAAAGTCACATTTTGTGACCAAACCAAAACAGCTTCAAGAGTTGATATTCTCTTACGTTCTTCTGTTTGGTCGTCTTCTACGGTTATTTTTATATATTATATATAGGAATATATATGTTGCCTTGAACATTATTAGTCCTGTGCGTTTGCGAGCCACCCTGTATGCCACTTTGTTCTGTACTGGGTCACAGACATTTTCAAGCTGCAGATTTGTAGCTTTTCGTCTGTGGTTCACTCCTTTAAATGGAAAATAAAGTCCATTCATTCATTCATATGGTTCTTCTTGAAGAAAAATCTCAATAATTTCAGGTTTCAGGAGAGATAAGATACCACGACCCATTGGCCGCGATTTGACTAATTTTTTCCGCCGCTCGCATCGAGCAATCAATTCTGCTATTGGAGATCAATGGGCTGCGTTTTTAAAAATAATTATAAGGCATCTTGAGAATTATTGTAAGATACGCTTCATAAACACGTTGACACAAGTGGTCTAAGCTTCAGATGTGGAGCACAATTACGCTTGGTTTTTCGTGCGTTCGCAACACGTAAATAACACTTTCTAAAGAAAATCAACGGGGTAAACTTTAAGCGACTTTGAGATAGCTGCGGAATATTCTACGATACGTTTCATAAACCTATTGGTAAAAATGATCTAAGGTTCCATGCGTACAAAAATGCTGCTACTGAAATCTTTCCTGTGGTCGCAACAAATAAGTCAGTCTGCCGAAAAAAAGAAACAAAAAAAAAAAAACAATGTAAAAATAAAACAACGGGACGCGTTTTTGCAAGGAATAGCAAGAAGAAAAAAAAAACTCGAAACTGCTGAATGAAGTTCTGATGAGATATTAATTGTTATCATGATGGTAATAAAGAGTGAGTGAAAACATTACTTTCTTAAATTCTTTCTCGGGAAATTCCCAAACTTTCTCGTAGTTGCGCACAATCAGACTAGGGCTTCGTCTGGAACGCACTCGATAATACACTCTCGATCGAAGTGTATCAAGCGCCCGGTGAAACATCACTAGACCATGCTGCCCTGCTTTTCTTTAGCCATTATTATTTTATGAAACGCAAAAGCATAAGTAATGAGTACTTAGGTAGCAGACTAACAAGTCTGCTACCAAACTACTCATTACAAATCATTTTTCTCGTTAGTTTCAGCGCGTTGGCCTCATAGAGGGTGCCCCATGCTTTGATATACCTTAATATGAAGAAATGGGGCCGGAACGACGCCTTTTGTTACAAACAATAGTGGCCGAAATGAGCAATTACAACGTTTGCGAAGGCGACACGAATGAGATGGTCCCAGGTAATTTGCGTGCGGAAAGCAAAAAATGCCTGAATTAAAGCATATTTCGCTGATACGCAGCAGGCGCATCCTCGAGATCATGACGCTCACTGTCGACATTTTGAAACTGTTTGCAACGTCCTTTTCGAGCTTATGCAGAAACTTACCACTCGGCAGACCAAGTTTAGGCAGACATGCGATAGCTCATGGTTCATTAGTTCATGACTGTTCATTTACAATCAACCACACACGTCGTGTTGCGCCATACCACGCGGAAGTGGAAGAGCCGCTAAAGAGAAAAAAAACAAAAACAGGCAACGTGCATTGGAAGCGGGCAGCGTCATTCCCCGCATCTTGGATGCGTTGCGTGCACCATGTTCCGCCTAACGTAAGTCATGCATTACTCGGCCGGGATGGTATATGATTCATAGGTTTCTTGCTCGCTGAAGTTGCGCGCTTTTTTTTTTTTTTTTTGTTCGGCCTTATGGTGCGCGTGGACGTCTTTTTCGCGTGCTCAGGTGATCACTGACTCCGAAATTGGGCCAAAGCCATAAAGACTCGAATGCCCTGTACACCATGCGCAAATCTGCATCTTTTATTTTAGTAGCAGCTACGTTACATACAGTCGCACTGATCGCACATAGAGGTAAGTCAGGGACGAGCAAAAGAAATATCCCAGTGCATTGCAGCATTTATTTATTTATGGCGCTGAGTTTGCCACACGGCATAAAAGGTGGTGGTAGAGTCACAGAAATGCGTGGAGTGCAGTCATGTGCAAGAGGTCACATAAAATGCGTGCATAAATGTTGTTTGTTATCCATGAGTGGAAATGAGAGTCATTAGTCGGTGAAAGTCCAGCTTTTTGTAGAATGGTCTTGCGCATATGCGAGGTTCTTGGGCATGATCATATCAGATGCCGGACAGTGGTGTCGCAAGCGGGCTCTTCGCAGTGTGGGCATTTGTCGGGAACTGGAATTGTAGGACTTTGCCACTGGTGTCGAACGGCGGGTGTAAGGGCCACTCCGAGTCTCAGCCGTCTCAGAGATACCTCCTCCACCCTTGTTAGATTTTGGGGAAGGGGGTACGTACACGGGGGAATTAGAGCACGTGTACGCTGCCTGAGGGATGCTGATGATGTGAAATGGGTCAGAAGTGGATCCGGTGGCAAGAAATCATGAACAGGCTGCAACACATCTGCTGCATGAGGAAGCACGTCAGCTGCAATGGTATTCAAATTTGTGTTGTCTCGAACCCAGTGAATGATTATAGTCACTGGGTAACGACGACAAGCAGCATGTATTGCATTACACTGCATTGCACTGCATTGCATTGCAGCATGGCGTAGGAATACCTAACGCAGAAATGCACACGGAGCTTGACCGTGACTCGTTGACCATATGGGTTAAAGCAAGCAGATGAGGGGAGACGTAGAGGACGGATCACCAAATGTCAAAAAGCCTAAGGCTTTTTTAGCTGCTCCTCAAACTTCTTATATGAAAAACAATTATGAATAATTGATTGAATGATTGATTGATTGATTGAATGATTGGTTGGTTGATTGGTTGATTGGTTGGTTGATTGATTGATTGATTGATTGATTGATTGATTGATTGATTGATTGATTGATTGATTGATTGATTGATTGATTGATTGATTGATTGACATAGAGCATCGTAGGAATGATATAAAAGGATGTAAAAATGCTGCAAAAACTTCATATCATGTTATGATAGTCGGCAGACTGCGAATAGCTTGGTACAGTATTTGGTGAGATAAACAATAAAGCAATTAAACTCCTATATGGTGTAACTCGAGTTGAGAGTAGTAGTGCTAGGCATGCTAAAATTGATTTGGCCGTTGTCATTTTTTTTTTGTTATTGTGCCTTTTAAGTTGCTTGTATAGGATTGCGGCGAAATCATCCTTTTCCTTCGCTTCTATTGTATGTCTGATTATGTTCACATCCTGTATATATCAACCCACTTCTGTAACGGTTCCAGTTGAGACTGACAGTATCTTCAAATAAATAAATAAATCAGATATGAAGAATACTGGTCAGCCTTAGTGTGACCAGTTAGCAATCATGAGCAACCCGAAATTTATCAGCCATACGTTTGCACTTCGTGAACGGCCCATACTGTCGGCAGTTTCGTGAAACAGCGTCAACAATAAAAATCAACTGCGTCGTGTTTTATTCGCCTCTTATGAAAGAACTAATGCCTCGGCACGGAAACGTGCTCTGTTGCATACGACTGGTAAAATGTTTATATGTGCTTAAAATTGCAATCGAACATCAGTCATGAGAACAGCTGTCTTGTTGCTCACGACAGAAGCGACCTTTGGTAAGAAACCGTATTTTGGTTCGTTTCGTTTCGTAGCTCGTTTCCGACCATTTCCTCCCGCAGTCATAGAAACCAATGCGACTGGCACCTCTGAAATTCGATCCCTAGAGTGTGTTTCCCGTACAGTTGTGGCATTCTTTGCGTTGGCGAAGGTCTTCTGTTGAGATATTTCTGGAAACTGTATTCATGCGTTTCTTGACGTGGGCCTCAATGTATATGCTTTGTGTGCAAATTGAAGAGAGACACCGCAATTCTTGTAATTGTCGTCCTTCATTTCTTTTCTACTACAGCCCAAGCTCTGCATGCCAGCCAGCTTGCTCAGTACGTTTAGACGCGAGGCAATAAGACATTACTCTTCAGAAGTCGAAATGCTAATGTCAATCTTTTAAACCTTGAGTGGACTTGTATTTCAAGTAGCAAACGGGGATAGAGCGAGTCAGTGCGGTTCCATTGTAGAAGAAATACAGTCCACGAGAAAAGACGAGTGACCAAGATAAGGCATACAGTGTACAAAACTCGCGACTGACCTTGACTCGAGCGTTTGTTCAGGGTGGTCCTAAAAATATGCGAACAACGCGAAGCGTGGCCGCGCTCCGCGGATCTTCAGCGCATCCGGTGCGGCCGCACATCGAAGCTGTTAGCACATATTTACAACTGCCCTGTACCTCGGCGAGCCTGACATCCATTTTCGATCAGAATTTTTTCTGCATTCTGTTTCTGTTTTATTTCATCCATATGCGTATAGGACCACCCAGATCTCTTGGCAAGGAAAGGCATTGCCCTCCTTCATTTGCAACCTGTGCCCGGAAATGAGCGCCGCATACGCTACTGTGTGCATTGTGTGTACTCGAAAGCATTGTTTACGCGCTATTAGGCGGCGTTAAACACATATGACTTTTTTAGTTCACGTTGTTCGATCGCTGCACATGCACTCTATTGCGAGCATATGGCGCCAGCGTGGATTGGCACAACCTCAATTTCGCATCGTTTCGTCGTTTTTCTCGGCTGGCTGCCACGACTGAGTCAGTCGTACACTGGAAGACAAAGTTACTTTTCCGAACACGCACGGCCCGAAGCGGCCGATGGCGTGTGCAGCGCACGTCCAGCGAAGCCGGCGCGGTCAACGGACGCGACTGGAAGCCCGCTGCAGACATGCGCTTCCGTCCACGTGCCGGCTTGGCCTGGCCAGTTACAGGCCATCACCACGAGAGCAAGGGCACCACTTGCGTATCCATTCTGCGTTACACAACCCAATTCTATCCCGGCGTGTTCCGGCGGGCACATGCCGCACGGTTACGCATATCTCGAGGGTCGGCTAAGACACGGGAAGTTGAACACGGCCTCGCTCTATATTCAGCTTCCTGCTGCGGCTGGAACGATGGTGTGCGCTCCTGGATATCCGTGCAGTGCATTTTGGGGAACCCGCATAAGCGAGCGCGTCTCTGTGAGATACACTTCCTAGTGCAAGTTTGCCAGGTGCTAACCGTCCGCACTTTTGTATGAGGGCTTAGCGTGCCTTGGTAGCGTGAACGGAAGCTCCAATATAAAATCTGCTGTAGCGTCTACGATCTTTATGACGGACAGTAATATAACAGTGCAACAAAAACGTGACAAAGAGAAGAAGAGGACAACAACGGTGCAGAAAAAGAATGAAACTAACTTGGCAAAACATTGTAACGCGTGTGAATGTGTACCTTTCTTCGTTGACACTAATATACTATTTCTTCACAATGGCCAGAATACTAAAGAAATCGCCGAGGCTTTCCATATTAAAAGGAAGCCAAATGTTTGTGTGAGTAAAACGTCCGTTACGTTGAGAGGAAAAAGAGATCACCATGCTTTACAGTGGATAGTGTGTCGGCAGGTTTCACCACGTGCGTGTGATGGAGGGGGGGGGGGGGGGGTTACTTGTGTTTTTATTTTTTCAAATTTGACTATGCGCATGTCCGTCCACGAAGTGTGTGTATATATGTGGTCTTCCGTTCATTCATTAAATCATTTGTCAGTTCTGCGCCGCTGTTGTCCTCTTCTCCTCTTTGTGACGTTTTTGTTGCGCTGTTATATTACAGTCCGTCATGGTTCACCAACTCGCCCAATCAGCCGTTCTTGTACGATCTTTATGTCGGCCTGCACGGCTCCGTTTCAATTCATGGCGTTTGGTTTTGAGCTTACTAGTGTACTATACTAATTCGAACAAGTTGGAGTCTTTTCAATAGTACGTCTTCCGGCAACCTTGGCTATCTCTATTCCAGTACAATATTGACCAGCCAGGAACTAAACATCAGTCGTTAACGAACCGAATCTGCGTATAGGGATCTGTGAATTTCTTGCAAGTGGGCAAACAAAAATATTTGATCTACATTCTAAAATGCACTATCTGTTGCCTGGTGTGTTGTTGTATGGTATGATAAAGTACTTAGCGTGATTTATTAGAGTATAGCATTGTATGGTACCGGTGGGGATCCCAGAGAGATGTTCTAGGAGCTGGAGAAATAAGGCACGGTCTTCGCTATCTAAGATGGAAATAAAAAGAAATGATTTCACTGGTTACTTTTTTTTAGTACAACAATACTCGCTGGCTGTGTTTGGAGAAAGATTGCTAACGACATGGATGTTTCACCGTAACTCATTATTTGAATATTAAAGGTTATGTGAACAATAATCGTGCAAGATCTTTATATATTTATCGCACACTATTATAACTTGAATGACAGCACATGTCATGCAACGAAGAGTATAAAAGAAAGGCAACTTCTTGTCTTTACACCCCCCCCCCCCCCCCACACACACACATTTTATAACCGCCTCTAAATGGTAAGGAGACAAATGCGGCGGAATAGAAGGCCACGTTTTGAGGTGTATATAGAAAAGCAGTCAACAGCTATCGACTACAGGGAAAGTATAAGATATATTTTTATTTTAATAGCGTTGATTGATGTGAGATAATTATGTAATCGTGGAGATAACTGATTAGAAAACAAAATAGGTGGGGGGGGGGGGAATGGTATTGTACTTTATGCATGTTATGGTATCCTACGGTATTGCATATTATGAGATGGCATTGTATGCGGCTTGGTTAGGTCGGTGAAGTATGGTAAAGTATGGTATGGGCACTTTAAAAGCTGCACGCTGCAGATGGGAGTTCAGGCTAATTTTGTACATCTAGGAGTTCCCCGTTTCTCGAAATTCGTAAGACTAAGTACACATCGCCTAAGAACACACATCGCCTCTACAGGCATCAAGCCACTGCAGCCAGATTTCGATCACCCTGTCTCAGGTCAACATGCCACATCGACTTAGCCACCGCGCCAGTAACACGAGCTTACTGACATTAATTCGAACAGTTATTACAAGCAGACTACTTTAATCGAAAAACACAAAGCGTCAGGCAACGGAACAAGCGACGACAAAAAGCGTACACTCCCAAAGCTACGGTCCCTCGGGCATACCCAAAAACGCACGCGTGTCGCAGGGCGCCCCGTCACGCTCACTAATCGTCGTGCTTTCTTCGTCCCTTGATTTAGATCTTCCCACAAGAGCTGTCTTCCCACGGCTTTTCCGTGTTTGCGCAAGATGCAGGAAACGTTGAGTGCGTGTGTGCGGTACCGACCTGTGAAGCACTCCGCTAGCCTCAGCCTATATGGTCTGCCTGCCGAACACCATTTTAGGCGCATTCGAGAAAAAAACACAGATGGAAAGAACAAATTTGTCAGCACGCATTCCGAGCACGCTCTCGCGGGGAGAGAGCGGTCACCGTGACCCTGCTCCCACTCCGAACGTTGCGTAAGGAGTTGCGAGGATAATCCTTGTACCTTCTTACGGGGTTTGAAAAGATTATAAATGCCGGAGCAGCATATCGGACAGCAGGGTTGTCCATAGGCCACGCGACCTTAGTTGCGGAATATGGCTAGGCCAAAGCCGCTCAACTCTGTAAATGCTACGTCTGGTTTCTTGCCGGTATTCAGCTATCAGGACGATTCTACCGTTTGTTATGAAATACAAACTTAAACTCGCGCTCACATCTTTTTGGAATCGTTTGAAAGGCACGTGTTTCCCTTTTAAACGGCATGTAAAACGTTTTTGTTTCAGCAGTGTTTTTTTCAACCATTTTTTTTTCTGTATTCTATTTTCCGCATTTTTTTCCGGACACATGGCTTTCTACTCCATTTAATGCTGACCATGCAGCTGCCTTAAGTCTGGAATACAATACAACGCAATGTATTCTCAGTGCTACAGGTAAGACCCCGCCGCGGTGGCGCAGTGGTTACGGCGCTCGACTACTGTTTCCAAGGACGCGAGATCGAATCCCGGCCTCGGCAGCCGCTTTTCAATGGAGGCGAAAAGCAAGGTGCCCGTGTGCTGTGCGATGTCAGTGCACGCTAAAGAACACCAGGTGGTCGAAATTTCCTGAGTCCTCCACTACGGCGTCTCTCATAACCTGAGTCGCTTTGGGACGTTAAACTCCACAAACCAAACCAACCAGCATTATGTGAGCCTGCGAGAGCGTTGGGCGCGTGTAGGCGAGTCACAGATTTTCGGCGTCGTTTTTGCCCCTATAGGTTAGGGCGAAGAACTGCTACTGACAGGCATGCGTTTTTCAAAGTTTTTCAGAGTCCCGTCGCAGGGGTGCAGGGTTAGGACGCGAGACTGACGCTCCCAAGGGTGCGGGATCGAATCCCTAATTCGGAGGCCAATTTTCGAGGATGGCGAAAGTTTGGCGCCCGTGTGCTGTGTTATGTCAGTGCACGTTGCAGAACCCATAACTGCCAAAATTTACTCTGCCTGCCGCTACGGCTTCTCTCATAGCCTCAGTCGCTTTGGGCCGATAAACCCCGTAAACCACACCAAACTATCCAAAAATTTAGAGGTACTCCAAAAGAAAGCTTTGAATGACGCATCATTAAGAGCAATGAACTTAGGAGGAAGACACATAGCAAATGCGTAAATATTTGCGTCGTATAATGCAAGCATAAGCACACAAATGCGATACACACCGACACAAAAAAAGAGATGATTCCAGGTAGAACAAAGGCGAAGCAAAACCACTAGCAAGCAATAATGAACAGAAAGAAGACTCACTGATATCTTTGGAGGGCAGAAGTGAAAGGTAATGACGTAAGTGCCGCATTTAGGGCACAAGGGTTTCGAATAGAGTAAGTTAGCCTTCAAACTGTACTTCGAAATAAGTAGAGCAAACGAGAATTTGTAAGCGACGTGAATATTTAGCATCTCTGTAGAACATGGAGCTCAGGGTAAGTAACGAAAGGACAACACAGTTGGAATAAATAGTACGATGTGATAAAGGTTGCATTCCACAGCTATAGGAAAGGAAGGCGGGGAGACAGACGGACTCCTAGCGGCATGGAGTGCTCGGCGCAATGGCATGCGTAGTGGAGTGGTGCAAGGAAATATTGGAAAAATAGTTGTTAACACAGGAACTCTGTATGAAGGGAAGCTCTTGAAATAAGCAGACAAGGCAGGCAATTTACAAATTCCTATGCACTGCTGAGGCTATATAGCACCTGAATATATTGCACATACATACACAAAAAATTAAATGGCGCATGGATGGGAATAGAAATCAACGAACGATGGCCAAATTGGTGCATACATTATTATTTTGCGAAATAATACAGTGGGAATTATTATCATAACACACAAAAATGCAGAAAATTTGAACATACTTAGAGGCGTGAGAAGACGTAATGAAAAAGGAATCAGTCCCTGAGAATAAATTGTCATAAATAATTTCTAAAACTTTGCTTTCTTGTTTGATCTATGCTCAGGTTATCAGAAGTTTCGTTCGTTGAAGTAAAAAAGTATTAAGTATCGGCGCATTTTTCCGCAGTTCGCATATACCGCGGGAAAAGTGTAGGACGGCACTTTCCCTAGTACCAAACGTGCTGTGTAGGGTTCTTTAAAGGAAGTGGAAAGGCAGTTTCTTGTTTCTATCAGCAAGACTACACAAAATTTCTAACTGTGTGGATAGGATTGCCACAACTGCGTGATATCTCCAAGCGCATGCCAAGTAAAAAGCAAGCTGACGGCACAGATTCTGTATCCGCAAGATGGCTCTCAGATTGCGCACGAGAAATATAACGTGATGCACCATTTACAAGCGCGCACTGCTTATGCACTTTAGATATCATACTGCCACATCGAAGAAGAAGACGCCAAAGAACGCGAGCGGAGGGCTGAAAATAAAAGTAAGCAAGTAAGCGACAACAGAACGCAAGACCTATGGGCATGTGCCCCGTCTCCAATCGTCAACTGAAACAACCTGCAGGACTGTCGGTAGTCATCAGTTAAACACCTTTTCCTCAACGCACTCCTTGAGGTATATAGAGACGGACAATATGAAGTACCTTTACCAGAGCCCTGCGTTTAAAGCATTGCAACAAAAATTAACCGCACCCCTCTGTCTTGCTTACGTTTCGGCAGTTCACACGTCTGGGAATAAGGTACGCATTTTCCCAGCGTGATATGACCGCAAATACAGCGGCGAGGATAACTGCTGAGAATTTGCGAAGGCCGTCGGCTCACAGACGCAAGCTGCTGAGCTGATGAGCGCACTAATAGCTTTTTCTATCCTCTTATGCGTGCCTAATTAGAAGCTCGTTTCCACCAAGTACGTAACATGGGAACGAGTGCCTGTAGCACAAGCCTCCTCTTCACAGCTAAACTTCAAGTGGGGCAGCTTTAAATGTGGTGATGCGCAAGGCGCTGTACTGTCGGCGGGCATGTAGGAACGAAACACTGCTCCAGCCTCTCCCGTGCGAGCGCCGTAGGCGTATTTTGTGTCGTTCAGAGCAGCCTCGGGCACGCCGACCGTCACATGTAGTAAGCCTCGCTTCGAGGCAATTAACGTAGCGACCGCCGCACTCGGCAACTTCTATACGCACATAATTGTTGCCCCTGGAGTAACGGCGATGGTGTGGACGTGCATGCGATCTCCTAATGATGCCTCCCATACAAAGTCCCTGACACTGGCTGCACTAGCGAGAAGCGCGTATGGAAGCCGTGGGGAACCCTCCGTAATTCTCGGGCGGCACAATCTTGAGCGGAAGCCCGTAGTCTAGCCTAAACCTGTTCAGGGTGAAGACAGCGAGGGCAGATAAGGCACGCCTGACGCCGTCAGCGCTGGTGGCGCATGTCTGCACGAGCGCTCAGATAATTTATAACAGCGCCGTCTCAGATAGAGAGGACATGTCGGGGCCTCTAACCAGACGGGCTTTCCCGATGCACATGTAGCAGCGGCTGCCCATTCCTTTTGTAGTCCTCTAGAGGGCACCCCTTTTTCATGTACTTGTTCTCGGCCCTTCGAGGCTTTCGTGCACACAGGGTACTGCTTGTAATTTTGTCAGGTTTGAGGTCGGTGCTCAACATGGAACTAAATTATTTGTGACAAGATCGTAGGCTTGTTCTAGTACCCGCTGTGTCTGCAGTGAGGCAAAAAAGAACAGACACAGGACACTCTTCGCATATGGCTTGATGACCTTGCTTGTAATCCTGCATACTGCAGAGAAAAAATTGTATTCTGCCGCGCCTGACATATAGTAAGGATCTCAATGCCCCCTGCCATTTAAGAAAAAATATCACGCATCGGGCTCTCCGAAATGGGCGCTATTAGGCGCCATTAAATGCCTGAGAGTGGAAGGAAGGTAACAGCTTCCCGTCGCCTATCATTCGTCGTTCTCTCGATTGAGCCACCTCCCTACTTGCGCGGATGGCGCGAGAGTGTTCGTGTGCCTGAACTGCAGAGGAATGTGAGAGGTTGGCGACCTGGCACCATCACCCTTCGTGACGCAGAATAAGCGTACTGAAGGAGCACAAGAGGAAGCGAATATGCTAACTTATGCAGGGGCGGGCTTACTCTGTTGAAATATATATAACAAAAAAAAAAGAATATAAAGGTAGTTATGACATACTCGCATAGGCGCGTTGATATGCTCAAGCTTGGCTGCATTGAATATTGTACCCAAAACAGCCTGTCTGTGCGGATTTAGAATAGTCTTATGGGTAAGGGCGATTAAGAATATAATATGTAGCAGGATTGTCACGTGCTTAAGCCGAGTTAGTTGCGCAAATGTTTTGGTGCACAGATGGAGGAGGACTGCGTGCAATGCACAGCGTCACAGTGTGTTGCAGTCTGCACGCAGGACGACCGGCTACAGCGCTAGCTATAGCGTTGCGTACTCACTTCCGATGAGGTATTCCTGGATTCGAATTTGCTCTGTTCCGGAAGTTTTTTTGTCTTTCATGCGAGCTATGCGGGTCAAATATTATCGTTTGCGTTTTACCGCTTGAAATTGTACATTTGGCACTAAAATGGTCCGCAGTTTAACCCGGTTAGATCGATGATGCCGTGCGAAAGCACTCTTTGAATTACCCGCACCAGGACACTTGAACAGTGACGTCATACTCAGACGGACCAATCATTGCTCGGCTCTTACGGCAGCAAAATGGCTTTCGTACTAATAATGCATACTCAGTCGTTCCTAATGTAAAACCTGTCCTGTTGCGACCTGCGTAAACCCTGCTCAAGATTTGAATAAGCAGCGCCAAACGAAGACGGACGATAACTAGTGTGCAGGGTCACCGCATAGCATGCATACATGAGCCGTTAAGGGGAAGGACAGGAAGGGTATGAAAAAGTTAAAAATAGGAAGGCTACGTATAACTAAGCTTCAATCACGTACGCAAGATTGCACGCACTGACATGTCTTGTTTAATGACAATCCTTTACTGTCACAAGAATGTCGTCATGAAAATGTCGCAGGCCTGCCAAAGCCGAACTGGGTTAAGAGGGCAGTCACTATACGAGCAGTTAATGCAAAGTAAAATCCCGTTATGGGGAATATGCACCTACGTCGCAGTTGCAGTCATCTTTTGATGCGTGTAGCACTGAGAAAAACTGCAAGCATATCTAATCGCCTTATCACTGCCTGCACCGGCTTCCACGGCTGGAGATGTCCTCTGAACCACGAAATAGCGCCCGTGATGTCACCTGAATACATCTTTTAGGAAGTGTAAAAACGTCATAAACCAGAAAACGATATAAGTGTAAAGCAGCAGACTATCGTAGTATTGATAGGTAAAAAATGAAAATACAGACATCACGTATCTCAGCTTCAAATAACAACAAAACTAAATCATTAGGTAGTTTTTAAGCAGAACCCAGGACGTTCCGTTACCAGGATGCCGCAAGTGTCATAGTTGTGATGACAAAAGCGGCCGGCACACTCTACATGTATATATGTAGTAAGCGGCTGGAGGCACACCGTCAGTCGCTCCTGCGTCTAGGCCGAAATTTGCTGTTTTGTGGCTTCCCTGCTCCGAGTAGTTCAGCTTCTGCTTGGAGTGTAGCAGATGCTGCTGTTTTTTTCTTCTACTTAAACTTGTAAGGAAGACTAAGCGCCAAACCGCAGACGATGCTTATTACACCAGCTCAATGATTATAAACATATCGGTAATGAAAAACATTTTGTCATGACGTTACTTGATGTCGCGATGAAAAATGTTTACACTTTAAAAGAAGCCCATAAGTCATGTACAATGTAGTCATGTAGTCTTTAGTACAATCAATAAAGAGGGATAATCGCAATGCCGAAAATATTTTACAAAGGGTTCTCAGTGAGCTATGAGCTTAATAGGCAGTGTTTTCCGGTCATTTTCTGCCAGCCTGGAAAAACAACTTGCAAAAAAAAAAAAAGACGGCTTTCGCGTACTGATCATGCTGCTTTCTTTATTTTAACGTAAAACTTTAATTTTTGGACACCTAGTCTGCCTCTTAACAAGAAGAATAAGATTGGGATGGAGCGCATTTGGCAAGCACTCGCAGGTTATGACTAGCAGCTTACCGGTATCGCTCAAAAGGAAAGTATACAACAGTTGCATCTTACCTGTACTCACCTATGGGGCTGAAACATGGAGGCTAACCAAGAGAGTTCTACTTAAGTTGAGGACAACCCAGAGGGCTATGGAACGAAAAATGGTAGGGATAACATTAAGAGATAGAAAGCGTGCAGAGTGGGTCAGAGAAATATCTCAAGTTACTGACATTCTAGTGGAAATTAAGAAGAAATGGACATGGGCAGGACATGTAGTGCGAAGAGAGGATAACCGATGGTCGCTGAGGGTAACAAACTGGATTCCAAGGGAAGGAAAGCGTAGCAGGGGGCGGCAGAAAGTTAGGTGGGCGGATGAGATTAAGACGTTCGCAGGGGTCAAGTGGATGCAGCTAGAACAGAGCCGGGTTAAGTGGAGAAATATGGGAGAGGCCTTCGCCCTGCAGTGGGTATAATCAGGCTGATGATGATGATGAGTCTGCGACGACATCAAAGATTTAACCGGTCGCCTTGGCCCTGTTATACATATGCGGCAGGTATTTTACGTATTTATGTCAGACATATTTTAATACGTCTGACATTTATTATCAGATTCTCGCACGTGACCCTCGAGATGTTCTCTTTGCAGTACATTGTTTTTCAGTATCCTGGCATTTCAGAGCAGGAATTCAGCGATGTCATCCATCAGCGCGTAATTTCAATTGGGATACACGCAGGCAAGCCAAAGTAATGACGTTTTTCTGCGTCTACGAGCGAAATGAGAAAAGATGCCCCACTGGTTCTACAAACCTTACATGACACCTGCAACGTGCTAAATTTTTCGAGAGAGTTCGGAGTAGGCCTACAATCTAACACGCTCCTTTGACAAATAAAAACAACGGAATTCGTGCTTGGCCACAGCAATCTCACATAAGAGTGTCGATTAAAGTTTAGTTCTTCAGGAAGTTCGGCGAGTTATAAAATTCTGCCGCATGAAAAGTAAAGTACCAAGTATGCAAGAAGCATTGAGGCACTGTAACTTGCCGACAACATAGTCTGCTCTTGCATTTGCTATTTACTTGCCTTTTCTTCAAGTGACCACAGTAATATTATTTAAGCAATCTTTGGTAGTTCATAATGAAACAGGCTTCCATTGATTTTATCGAACTAGCATGAAAGCACCGTACACGACAGCTGAGCTTAAATATTTGGACAGCTAATCAGATCCAGCTAGCTAGGTGCAACGATTTAGAGATATCCTTCTAATTGGTGACGCTTTTTGTTCCCGCTGCACGTGAACAATTGCAGTTGCCAGGAACGTAGAAGCACGAAACTCATAAGGGAATCACCGTCAGCATCACAGCTACTCATCTCCGTCCAGTTCGCAATGCCTATAGCTTGCACCAGTACCTTCCGTGAAGTATCGAAAATGGACACTCAGATGTTCCGCTACATGGTTACGAGCCTTGTGCCCTTTACTGTAAACACCTATCCAAAACGGATGGTGGGGTCGGATATAACTTTGAAAGTAACGCATTTTGCTTCACTTGTTTTTGGACTGTCGTTGATTTTCAACGCTATACCGATGGACGCGAGACTGGCATGCCATCATTTACAAGCAAGCGACCTGAAATTTCTGTTGCCCCCCTCCCACCCCCCCCCCCCCCCCAAAAAAAAATATATTCATTAGATTTTACATCTCATCGAGGTACCATTGTCACGCGTCCGTTACTGCTGACTACTTCCCACGTTCATAGAAAGAATTAAATAATTGTGAGAGAAAGCTCGTACCGAAGCATAGGTTATCGCAGGCGAAAACTAACTGAAAATAAAACAATAAGGTAAATACACACCCCAGAGAAAATTTAACAACACAAAAAATTAGAAGAAACAAAATGGCACTAATAATTAGTGGTAAAAGTGAGCAGAGAGGCTGCAGAAAAATAATCGTTAAGAAAGGAGAAGAACAAAACGCGAGGCTAAATCCAGTGTTCCCAGAAGCTTGCGATGTGCTCACCGGTGGCGAGGAGAAGGGAAGGTGCGGGGAATGGTAGGAGAGAAAAGGAGTTAACAAAGGAAGACAAGCGGGGGAAAAAAGCAGCAGGGAAGATAAATTAGTTGAAGACCGCAAAACGTTATTAGAAAGAAAAAAAATAGGGTGGGCCAAAGAAAAATAAAGATGGAAAATCAACAGGTAGGAAGAGGGGAAATGATGTGTAACCAGTGAAACAAAAGAAACAACGGAAAGGTATCATCGCAGAAGCAAACCATGGAGGGTTGGAGTTTAAAGTCTCAAAGCGACTCAAGCTATGAGAGCCGCCGTAGTGGAGGACTGCTGAAATTTCGACCACTTGGGGTTCTTTAACGTGCACTGACATCGCACAGCACACGGAGACCTAGCTTTTCGCCTCCATCGAAAAGCGACTGCCGAGGCCGCGATTCGATCCCGTATCCTTGGGCACTCAAGTCGAGGGCCCTAACCACTGCTCCCCCCGGCGGGGCAAGAGCGATAAATATCAAAGAAAAATAGGGAAGAAAACAGTAAAGCAAATAAACCCAACCAAACCTAATTAGAATCAGAGAAATTAGTAAATGACGATCTGATTAGTAACCTTGTACATCTACGGAATGAAACGGACTGGCCAGTAAAATGCTATAGCTTTCTGTATTCTCGGCCGCTGAAACAGCGCTGCAGATGTAACAATGCAGCTTCCTGAAACTCAGAATTCTAAGTTTCCGGAGTTTAGAACCCATCTTTTTGACAGTGCCACACACGGGAGGTGCCTGCTTTGATACTCACTTCCACTGGGAATACCCGCATGTTTTTCAATGGGCAAAAGAGTCCCCTTGGCCCGTTGCTTGGCTTCTATAGAAATAAAAAATTACTGGTGGAAGTTGTGTACTCTACCTTTGAGTGTACCAGAAATGTTAGCCACGGCGCTGTTTCGTCAAGGCTCGCTTGGCTTTATAGCGTCTATATCCCAAAACGGCATTGGCTATGAGGGATACCGTGGCATAGACTGCTCTGGATTAACTTCCTCCATCTGGGTTTTTTAGTGGGAACTGACAGCACACAGCACATAAGCGCCTTTTTGCTGCACGTAAAAGCGGCCGCCAAGGCAAGGATCCACGCTGTGCACTAACCGCTGAGCTACCGCGGCGTCAATTTGGGTCATACGCTCGCGGCATTACAATATAGTTACTAACTTGTTGCAGTAATTAAAAAATAAAATTAGGATTGATAAATTTCAATCTTACTCTGAAATCAGAGGAGCAATGTGTGTCAATCCGGCTCGGTTCTTCATTTTTCCCCTTTTACCATTCGTGGTTGCAGCCTGCGTAGGTACACAGTGTGTCATATGCAGCTATTCAAGTTATGTCAGTCCCTGGTTCTGACTCTGGCTCAAATATTGGCGTTGCACGGTTGCATATAGACAAATAAATAGAATGAAAACAAAAAGGACGCACCTTGTCCCATAAATGTCCCAGATCAATACAATTCACTTGCCAGCAATGGTCCTTTCATTGCACATTGCTTGCATCGTAGGGAGCGTCTCTCAAGACCAAAGCAACCTGATGCAATGTCAACTTGCATAGGTGTGCGCAAAATCGCTGGTCTCGAAGTGTTCAGAGTTCGATGACACCACCTTGCCGTTTATGGCGAGGAATCGGTTCGGCACGTACCAGAGGCACCAAGTCAGCAAAAAGCAGCCGCTCTCATCTTCGAGAACAAGATTGCACTTTTTTTGCGCGTGCTACTTTCGCGACGCCCAACAGGCGCAGTAAAGAACTGCACGTAAAAAAAGGGACAAATTTATCGAAATCTGCAAGGATGGAAGATAATTACGCTGTATTCAACACAGTGGCAACATGCCACGCTGCGCGCGCGACCATAATAAACAGGCGCTCGTTAAATCCACCACTCGAGGCAGTTCCGCGTTATATTTCGCTGCCAAAACCTCTGTAGGGATGCGATTAGACTGGTAAGGTCAGTTATTACTCTTGCTAAGTGTCTAGGATATGTCTTGGTCTCACTTACGGCACTGAAATTTCGCGCTTATTACTCCTAGCGACTTGGGAAGATTTGATTACGCGATCCATTACCGACCTCTCTCTGCCTTTCTCCGCTGTCTGATATGTGAAAATTTGTGGTGCACTTACACGTTTACAGGTGTGTCTCGACGCTCTCGGGCACGCCATAAATAATGACAGCGCTGATTGCGCTCGGCTAGGAGCAAGCAGTGGGCTTAAATCGTACATGCTAGGCCGTCAGGTTGCACGGTCGTCCATTTAGCGACCTGCGTTAACGATGCGTGGTACGCGTAGCGTGCTGCGTTCTGAGGGGGAACGTGAGGGGTTCGAAAGTGGTTCCTAACTAGCTACGCTAATATAGCTTGCTGACCACTGCCTGAGGCTGGGTAAACGTGGCCTGCGTGGCCGAGCAGTCAACTCAGCGTGGGTTATTTTTTTTTTCGCCTGAAAAGGTGGGGTGAGATGAGAGAATCAATTAAATAGAGGCGGAATGGAGTAGCTTCATCAAACGCCCCTTTATACGTAGCTCAGAATAAGCAATGCAAGGTTATCTACCTACCAGTGTTATCACTGGGATAACCACAAAGCAGTAACAAAGGGCAGTGCATCGCCCTAGTTCAAAGCGCCATCCTTTTTTCGTCGGCAGATCCATTACTTCCTTGAGTGTGTCGCTGCTTAGACTGAATGAAGACGACGATGGCGTTAAAGGCCCCCGTTCACCGAAAATCCGGCATCGGAGTCGGTCTTGACGTTGTCAGTGAAACATCACGAGCAGGGCGCTGGCAGCGGCATCTTGCAGCTGGAATGGCCGAGCACTAACTGGGTGTAGGGTTTTCTAGCGTTATTACGTTTGGCAGGAGCTGCCAACTCGGGCCTTTCCTATGGGAGGCTGATATCAGAATCAACTTGCCAGAACGCTTGCATTCACGTTAGTCCTACGCTACGCAAGCACTTTCATATGGCTTAATTAAAGTGGAGCTTAATAGGCTTATGACATCGCGTCATACCTTAATTAATTGTTCCCCATTTATTTTATGCACATACAGGAACACTGATCTCATTCTTGCCCACATCTCCCAGAGAGAAGGGAAAGGAATAATACAGCCAGAGGTTTCGTAAAAAGCAACCAGATATATATCGGTGCCCACTTGTCACATCTCGTCATCTTAAAGTAAGAGTGATGGTGACTGCTGGGTTGCCGTTCTGATACCTTCGGTTGCAGTTCCTTCTTTTTGGTATTTTCCTCTTTTAGTTCGCCTCCCGACTGGGAAGGTATGTACCTTCCACAATGTTTACGTTTCATTGTAGTTTACACTTTGCGGGACAGTGACAAGAAAAATTGTTCTTTATGACTCTAAGAACGGCTTAATTCTACCACTTTCCAGGTAACTGAGACGCACGGGCCAGCAATTGCACACCAAACCATAATTTCGCAGGCATATGGAAAACTTGGCAGTTTCGAAGACCCTAGTCTGTAGCTTACCTGAAGCCTTTCGGGTTAACATCCATGCCTTCCCTCCCCCTTTATTATTAGGACTGAGTTACTGCCATGTTTGCTTCGTACAACCATGCCAACCGACGCGGGCTGCGAGAGTGCTGTTTGCGCCTCGATCTGGAGCGTTTTCTGGTTCATTGGGCTCTGACAGCTTCGAGAACTATTTGGACCCTGGAACTGAAGGCCCCTAACTACCGCTATGTGTAACCCTCCCGTATGGTAACAAATGTTCCTCACCAACACCTATTATACAAGGAGCCCAAGTCAAGTTTTCAAGAAAAGATTGAGGCGGTGCTGAAAAACGAATCTGTGCTGCGGTCTTGCAAAGGTTTTTGTATTTTTGCAGGTTTTTTATTCATTTTAAGAACCAGTACACCCACAGTTGGTTGGTCTCATAGCCTTTGCGTCTAGTGATGGGTTCTAATGCTCAACAAGCACATAAATACTGGCAGACCGTATCATGACAGGACATAATCACCGCCATTTCAGTAATGTGCAAAAAACGTTAGAAAGCTTGACTACAAACCTAGGAGCTAAGTTCGGTTTGATGACAACACAGTAAGTCGTAAAAAGAAAATGATTCTGAATTAACTGACACAAACTTCTTCATTTCTACATGTCTATGGATTTAACGTATAGTAGAACATCTTTTAAATATTGCAAAAAGGTTTTTTTTTTTTACTTCATTTGGGACTTAATTTCACACATGGGCTCCGCTATATTCTTGAAGTTTCCGGCCATATATACAATACAAAGGTGGTAAATTAAATAGATTGTTAGTTGCAGCTGTTTGATTAACTGGTAATCTAAATAAACAAAGATGCAGAGAGGTCTTGCATTTAAATATAGTGTTTACTGTTTCAACTACCTTCAATTTATATGCCATTTACAGTGGTTGGATGCGAAGCTGCTGAAAAAGTAGCCTACTGTGGTAAATGCTGTTTGAGTAAGTTATTACACGAACATCGCGTTTTTAAAGGCGAAAAACGGGATCACGATATGTTCTATATATACTGGTCAACTTTTCCAAGCAATAGGTTAATTGAATGTGCACAAAAGCAAAGTATAGAATGCGTAAAATTGGAACACCAAAGCAGTCCCTGGCCCTTAGTAAAAACATGACAACCATAGGTTAATTTGGAACAAGCCTTATTAATTATATCTTTGCAATTTGCCGCGTTGCACGCTGACTTAAACTGCGACTTTATTTCTCGCTCGTCACGACGCCCGAAATGTGATTTCTCTTTGACGGATGTCCAACCAGATCTCGATCCTCGCCTGTAGACCAGAGAAGTATCCAACTCATCTTAAGGTTACAGGGCACCAAGCAGAGGAGCAGACGCGTCGGTGGGCGTAGCCGCGGTGATGGGCCGGCCGGGTTTCCACTCGAGCACACCAGAATCGCGGACAGCGGTCTCGGTCGACCTTGCAGCACCAAGAAGCGCCGGAAGTAAGGTAGCAGCGCGTGGGTGGCGATGCGCACCGGCGGGCACTTCCGACCGCCCGCCTTCCCGCTCATCCGCGGTTCCGAAAAAACCGCCACATAAGACAATGAGGCCGAGCGGCGAACCAGGCACCGGAGCCGAGTTTGGTACTCGCCGGACCAAGGCACAGCTCCTATATTCCTGACCAACATCGGCGACTCCCTTACATGGGCTACGCCAACCTTGCAGTGGTGCATCAGCGCGCACACACGCACGAAGAGCACACACTGACGTAGAAGACGCTTTGAGGTTTGCTGGCTGTTTGCTCTTCTTCCGTGAGCCCTTGTCTGCCGACCTTCTTTCGTCATTGCTTTCCGATGCGCTCCACTTTGTCCTTCTGCTGCTGCTGAAGTCTAGCTTCCTTCCCCGTTGACCGTTTACTCGATTCCTCTACGCCGCCTACGGAGGCCTATCATTCAACGAAAGCGCCGACCGTTCCAGCTCGTTTGAGGCCCACATTTGCGGCGGCTCGCTGGCTATCCGTTTGCAGCCTCGATTGCGGATGACCGGAGTTTCGCGAGCGAAGCGCGTGCGATAGCTGCGAGCTTTTTCCTTTACGTCACACTGCTGTGTCATTCTTCCATCGGTACTGCTGTCGTCACGCTACGTTTGGTTACGAGCCGTTATTTTATTTATTTATTTATTTATTTATTTGATACTGCCAACTGCCTCTTGGCAGTCCAAGCAGGAGTGAGTAAGTACAGTCGGCACTACAAATCAAGGTAAACAAGAATGTGAGTGACAAGAAAACATAAGGAAATGACTTGCAATACAGATTATTGCGCGGGCAAAAGCAGCTTATACAAAATTACAAAAAAGAACATTAAAAAGAACAAAAAAAAAAAACACACACACACATCTGCAAACTGCAAAAACAGGAGACTGGACACTCTAAAATTAACATACTTCATTGCAAAGAGTGCACAGCAGACGCAAAGGATTCGACCGAGGTCATATTGGCGACTTCTTGCGGTAGGGCATTCCACTCTGCTATAGTTCGAGGGAAGAACGAGAAGCGATAAGCGCTAGTCTTAGCCTGTGGCATCACAATTGTTTTGCTATGCTTGCCTCTTGTTTCTCTTCTCTTATTAAAATTGATGTAGATGTCGGAATCCATTTTTGTTTGTTTATTAACTATATTAAACAACGTTTGTAGGCGATGTAGTCTACGCCGAAATTCTAATGTTGGGAGGCCGGACCGTGTTCTGAGTTCAGTGACCGAGGCTCTTCTACTGTAAGTATTATAAATAAATCTAAGGGCTTTCTTTTGCACGTTTTCAATGTTATTGATGGCAGTTTTTGTGTGGGGATCCCACACAACATCGGCGTAATCGAGCAATGGTCTAATGAGTGTCGTATAGGCAGCGAGTTTAGTCCTACTAGTGCAATGCTTCAGCCGGTGTTTAAGTAGCCATAGTCTCCTTCTTCATGTAAATTGTGCTGCCGAGATGCTTCTCCGTCAGAAAAACGCCGCGACGCATTGAGTTTGTCTTCCTTTCTCGCCCGATTCACCCAGTCTTCTCGCAGGTTCCAGCGCGCGGCTCTTCCCAATGGTACATTAATGCTGGTATATGTCCTCACCATCTCAAGTAATACATCTGCAGTATAAGTAACAGACAACACTATTTCGGTAAAATTCGCGCAACGAATCCCGTATGTCTTTTCTTTCAGAAATCTGACTTGGTAAAATTTGTGCGCGTTATATCATGCGTCCAGTAAATCCATCTAGGGAGTTCTACTTCGTACTTATTGGCATAACATTCGTTTAACTGAGCCTTTACTTTGTGCCTTTGCAAAGCAGCAAACAAAGATGCTAGCGGCACTCTGTCCTCCGAGCCTTGTTACGTTGCATATGTGCCCCTCCGGAGGTGCGGTGTCAAGTTCTGTGTTCACTCCCCACAAAAAGCATTAAGTAGGGTTTTCTTTTGAAAGTCTTCACCATGCAAGGGCTGCCCAGCAATGAGTTTCCTGCGCTACTCATTCCATTGCGGATTGTGTTCCATATATTTAGTATTTTGTCATCATCTTCAGAGATGAGACTTGCGCTCTGAAATCTATAATCAAGGCCCTTTGCTCATCACGTATCGATGGCGTCCACAAAACGGTTGCCTAGTGCTTCTGGCACACAGGGGTCATCCTGTTCTACGAGAGGTCGAGGGTTGTTTAGATGATGGTGCCACTGCCAGTGGTTATTCCGACAACTTCCCATGCTATATGAGAACAGATTTATCACCAAACATATGCTCAATGGGGTCATGAACAATACTGCGTGATCATTTCAGCAAAAATCCTAGCAAGAACATCCCACCGCAGTTGCAGTCGCACAGCTTAGCGCGAACGCAAGTGTCCAAATTTTGCTTTGAGTTTTTTCATTACCCTATATACATATGTTTAGCTATTGATCGTCACCAAGCTAGAATACTCATTGTCGCCATGGTCTTGTTCATTGTATTTTCCTTCTTCTACCTCATCCGCTCCTTCTCCTTTCCTTGGAACATTGATTTGTCCACCCGGCCGTTTCCTACATGTGTGGCTTTTGTGCACGCGACAAGCTGTACAGACAGTAATTACTCTCGTTCTGTTGCATGGACTAAACTCCGCAAAGATGCGAAAGCAAGCAGAGTGAAGATAACCAATGCGAAGACCAGCAGTGAAGGACGCGGCCTTTCAATTATTTCGGCTGTACAGGTAACCATTAAAGGTGACACGCTGGTCTACAGGATGAAGGCAAGCCTAGCAAGGCGTGGCAGATTACTGTGATGCTGCTGGGATTTTCAGTTGTAGGGGATATAGGGATTTCACAAACACTGAAAGCGCTATCAATTCTGGGTAATATTGTGCATGTCCACCATTTTCTTGTACTTTGCAGCAGTCGATTGTGGAACGGGCCGCGTAAATAGTGCCAATGCAATGGCTTAATGTGAGATAGCGGGCTGTAACAGCCGAACACAGACTAAAATGCAAAAGCTGAATTCGGGGAAAGACGACTGCGGGTATCTCAAAATACCAGAGATCCGCTGGCAAAGTTGTGACAAGACCAAGAAGCGATCGGAACGTCGCCAGAGAATGGCTTGCACGCATAAATAGATGTGGCTTTCACATCAGTCCATACCACACGTCACGATTATTGATGTACGGCAGTCCGTACGTCGCACCGGTCAATTTGTTTACTTTTTCCCAGTCCCACGTGTTGCGGTTACTTTGTTTTTATGCACGCTCTTGGAATGTGGTCCATAGGAGGTACGAATTGCTGCAGGAGCTCGCCATTCTATACTTCACGCGTTCATTTTGCAGGTCGGCCGTCTAAACTTTTCAATGACTGCAATCCTTAATTTTCCCCATCGTTGCACCTGCGGTGCACGCACAGTATCAATGCAATCACTGAGCCGCTCCCGGCCGCTTAAACCGCAAGACGCGCGGCTGGGAAAACGTAAGCAAATCGACCAGTGCGACGTACGGGCTACCGTACATCAATAATCGTTTACGTGCCGTACACGAAATGACATCCACATAATTGGTGTTTGTCCGGACTGCTGTGAATGCCACGTCTGTTGATGTGTGCAAGCCATTCTCGCCGACGACGTTCCTATCACTCCTTGAACTTGTCGCATTCATGGAAGCGTACTGCTGCTACTTTGAAAAACCCGCCGTCGTCTTGTCCGTACTTCAATGGTTCCGACGTTATCACCCCCACGTGACAATATTTTGCACTTTAATCTGTGTTTGGCTGTTACAGCCCACGACCCGCTTTGGCAGTATTTGCGCGGCCCGCTGCATGGTCGACTGCTGCACTGTACAGGAAAATGGCGCTTTCAGCGCACGTGCAATCTCCTTATCATGCGCATGTTATAATCAACCTCGGTATGAAATAAATCTTTAGTTGCTAGTCAGCGCTGGTCCCGTCTTCTTTCTACTCTATTGTCTCCGTTGTTTCGCTGTTTTTTGCTTAACCACACTTAGTTCCGCGCCAGAAATGTGGCGGCGAATGATATAATAACCACGGTATCAATGCCCTGATACATCATTTTCGCCATTCCTGCAAGTATACATGCTAAGAAAAAAAAAACGGCTCAAGTGGGGCGTAACGTGCGCTTCGGTCCTCAAATCGGGCCGTTACTCCGCGAGAGGAGCAACTGCGGCGAGAAGCGTGTCGTGTGCAAATTTGGAGGATTAATGTTTAGTCCTGCCTCGAAAAAGACTAAAAAGAGGAGGAACGAGAAGAAGAACTGTTGATCCCTGGTCTCCCTTCCCGCCTCTCTCGTCGCGCGTTTCAGGTGCCTAGAATGTGTTTCTGGCTCGATGGACAAAACGTGCATACTATATATACATTGCTGGTAGTACATATTACATGCTGAAATTAGCTTTTTGACGCAGGGTGTGTCGCTGGCATCCGCGATGCACTGACAGAAGTGCTGTATGTGCGCTGGGGCTGCACTGGTCCCAGTATCGCTTAGGAAATTGTCGGAAGTCCGGAAACTTGGCGGCGAGAAATAATGCGCATATAAAAAATATGGTTCGAATAAGCGCTTTTTTGCTACGAAGTCGCTGCGCACCAGTAATAAAACAAAGGCAGTATCTTTTTTCTCGAGTTTCCATGTTTAGATAGGTCGTTTCGAGCGTTTCGAATCTCATACACACTGACGATTTACCTACAACTAAAACAGGAATTGAATATTGTGGGCTTCCATGCATAACAAACTTCATAGCTTATCTTGAGGGCAGTCTAACACAATGATTACAGCCAAAATGTTCAATGCGGGCTCAATCGCAGGCAATCGCAGGCCTACACATCAGGTCTGCACCGCGGTCCAGTATAAACAGCAAAAATAAAAACAACAACACGAGGATGAGAGTAGTTTACCGAGAGATCGGCCCATGAGAGAAGAAAAAACATAATATTTTGCGTGTTTCTCAAGCTTTCTCGATCCTTCTTGCTGTGCGCATAAACCAGCCGAGCCCTCGGTCATCGCAACGCTTCCCGCAATGTTTACATACAAATAAGATTTAGTTACAAGCAAAATGGTGTCGTCTCTTCTGCGCTTTCCGGTATTGAAGCTTAGTCGCACTTTTTTCCATGAAGGTTTGTGCCACAGCTCCGTGTTCAGCGAAAATTACGTCACGGTAGCACAGCATCACCGAAGAACCGGCACTGGTAAATTTGCCAGCGATGGCAAGCTCTACATGTTAAAATAATTCCATTGCACAAAATAGTGCGCATAGGCATCTAGAACATTAGTTGCAAGTAGTGAGGGCAGGCAGCAAGCTCCAATGGTCGACAAGTTGTAATTGTTAGAGCAGCAGCTATGGCCTGCACACTTCGAAACATGAATTACCAACCTTATAAACGCGATCCTGACACAACATGCAAAAATATTTCAACAAACCCGGTTCTCGGTATGGTTGAGTGCAGCTCAGAAAAAAAAAAAAATCGGTGTGGTTGAGTGGTTAGCGTAGCACGCTGCTGAGTGTGAGGTTCCGAGTTCGAAGCGCGCTATTGCCGATGTTTTTTTTTTTTTTTTTCTCTTAGCTTTGAGTTTTCTTTCTACTTTTTTAGCCTTTTTTAGTGTACTTTAGATGCTTCGTTACTCTTTAGTTTTCACTTTTTATCTGAGGACTTTTTTATTTCTCCCGGCGACCAGTGCCACCAGTGCAGAGCGTGCCAGTATGCCGCGTCCCCGGATGTTAGTCTCTTGGGGAGCATCGGCAAAGAGCAACCGTGCCTCCTCCTTAATTTCATCCTTTCGAGACTAAGTGTTTGTCCCCATGTAGTTGCTCCCCAAAAGGATGAATGGTTGTGGCAAACCAGTTGGTTCCCAAAATGACTAACCTCATTACCACTTTCTTAGAGTGTACACTGAGCGGGTACATTCATTGGGATTTTGGCTGTGTAGCGAATGCTAAGTTGCTCGGGGCGGACAGAGACACTTCTTTTTGTTGTTGTTTTCGTTGTTGTCGTCATCATCGTTGCTGTTATTGTTGTTGTTGTTGTTTTTCTTTGTGCGCACCCCGCTATATAATTTCACAAATTATTTGTTGACGCATCTGCTGTGGGTAGCACGTTGTGAGTTTAGGTGCGACGTTCTTCCACGACGTCACCGCTACAGGCTTCGAGCAATCATCAGTAAGGCAGCACGCACGCCCAGGGGCGGCCGAACGCGTCTCCTTGCAACTCGTGCTGGGCTACAGCTTGAATGGGCGAAACTGTGGGTCGACTGCTCAACGGTTGGCATCATAGATGGAGTAACTGGAGGGAAAGAGCACAGTCTGTTTCACGCGGACCCAAACACTAAATTGGGGAAACTCGCGCATCCTTCAAGGGTGTGGTGACTCAAGCTTCGCGTAGCACTAAACTCAGGCAAAAAAAAAGTACAAAAAAAGTAAAGGGGTGCCGGAGAAAACTACACACTCAGCGCACATCGGGGCATCCTGCTTCGTAGCGACCGAGACTCCTTCTCGGAGTCGGCCGCGGGGGCTGCAAAAGCGGGCCACTCACACTAAAAGGGTTTTTTTTTTTTTTCTAGAGCCGGCAAATGGTCCACAGAGACGGACGAGTGCTGCCGCACCGTTACCTCGTTATCTCGCTCCGAAGCGCCGCGATACTTGGCGGAGCGCATGCAGCCACGATTCGACGACGCGTTTAGGGGAAAATAAAGAACCCAAAGTGGCAGCCGAAAGTCGAGCACCTCTGGACGAGAAACGAAGTAAACGAGATGAGGCGACCCCACGGAGGAGAGCAGCGGCAGTGGCAGTCGTCCGTGCATGGAAGACTGAACGCGAGCAGAGCGCGCGCGACGTTGTGCTCTGTCGCCCCCGCGCGCGATACCCAAGAAACCCCGCGCATTTCGAGCGCGGCAGAGGCAGCTCCAAATGCGTCACGATTGCCGCACCAGCCGCCTGCGTGCATGTGGTAGAAGGTATACTTTTCTCCTCGAACGAAATAGCCACACAAGCGCACACACACACAAACAAACAAACAAACAAAAGGAAAGGTGTGAACGAAGCGGCAGGCGAGAGGCCGGGCGCATGCCTGGTCGTTCTCGTTTCGGCAGCGATCGTTTAGCATTCTACTGGAGGATATTTTCGCACCCACCTGGCAACCCTGCCAGTGGATGGCCAGAAAGAGGAAAGGAAGGAGGGGGGGTTGAGTAGGTAGGTAGGCCGCCGGAGAGGCACCACTACCACAATTTTCGCTCGCTTTGGGATGTTTTTTTTTTGTGTGTGTGTGTGTGTGTGTGTGTGTGTGTGTGTGTGTGTGTGTGTGTGTGTGTGTGTGTGTGTGTGTGTGTGTGTGTGTGTGTGTGTGTGTGTGTGTGTGTGTGTGTGTGTGTGTGTGTGTGTGTGTGTGTGTGTGTGTGCGTGCGTGCGTGCGTGCGTGTGTGTGTGTGTGTGTGTGTGTGTGTGTGTGTGCGTGCGTGCGTGCGTGCGTGCGTGCGTGCGTGCGTGCGTGCGTGCGTGCGTGCGTGTGTGTGTGTGTGTGTGTGTGTGTGTGTGTGTGTGTGTGTGTGTGTGTGTGTGTGTGTGTGTGTGTGTGTGTGTGTGTGTGTGTGTGTGTGTGTGTGTGTTAGCCTCGATAAAATGAAAGCAGCACCTGCAGTGCTCTCAGAATCCTCTCGTACTATGCATCGAGAACAGGATATCGACATGGCGCCGCCGAATATATCTACGCGCACCGTCTTGCGTCACAAAATGAAAGCGCAACCAGAATAGACGAGCCCCCCCCCCCTCCCCCTTTCCCCCTACTCCTCCTACAACGCGCGATGCTTTGATGTTACGTCGCCAAGAGAAAAAAAATACAGAAACGAGCGTATCGATGGCCTCCTCAATACTCCCGAGATCCGCTCGTCTGGGCTGTGTGGCCGGCCGGCTTAGATATAGGACGCTCTCAGCATATGCAGGTCGAAGCAGTGGCCAGTTGCACGGGGTGCCTTGAGTTTGTTTCTCCTTCTCTCTCTTTTCTCTTTTTTTTCTGAGCGTTTTATTTGGTTTCTCCCACCGTCCCGGACTATTAGCGCGTGTGTGAACAGAGTCCCGAATCGGTGTCAGCGCTTGTGAATGGATTGCCCGCGTGCAAGAGGCACACGCGCCGACGGGTTTTTCCCAACTCGGCCGTATTTCTCTGCGAGCAGCCTGTCGTTGTGTCGCGACACGCGGTTACGTCGGCGTCTTATCGAAAGTCCGTTATACATTGTGATGTGGGCTTGCATACCTTCGTCTTTGCTTCTCTTCTTTTTTTTTTTTTTTTTTTTTTACACGCCCCTTGTATTATGCCCGGCGCAATGGCGTAGCGGTTAGGGAGCTCGGTTGCTGATCCCTAAGACGAACGTTTAGATCCCAGCCTAGCGGCCGCTTTTAGATGGGAACGAAAAGCAAGGCCCGCGTTTACTATCCTATGTCAGTGCACGTTAGAATCTCAGGGTGTCAAAATTTGACAGCCCTCCTCTACGGCGTCCCTCGTAGTTTCGTTAGCTTTGGGACGTTAAACATATTAAACTTATCGGGCCCCACCAAAATACTTACGGTCAGCGTTCTGATGTCTCAGATGAAAACAAGCAACAATGTGAGCTCCGTATGACCAAAAGAGTGCATCACCATCAGAATTTCAGCTAATCCAGTATATAAATGGTGTTTTTCGCCCCGTTTCGAACCTTGTTAAAAGGTTAACTGTCTTCAACATATTGTTTCATTAAATTAGCCAGCACTGCATTCATACGGGTACGAGCGATCACATGAAATACCATCAGTGCTGATAATCGCAGCAACAAGAACAGCCACGGCAAGAGGGACTAAGCAATTCATGTGAACAATTGCATCTAGGATGTGACCGTTTACCGCAGCGAATAGATAAGATAAACACTGGCCAAAGCAGCGCCTGTTTTTTCTGGACACGGTTGCCTAATATCTACACATGTTATGAACCAGAAAAAGTAACACGACACCATTCAGTGAGGTTGATGTCAAGATTGCAGATTTTACCACGACTTCTCGAGACATTCGATTATTTCCTTTCACATCGAGTGTTTTTTGTTCCTTCAAGATATTCATTCCTGGCGTCGAAAAAAACTACGAAAGGTGTCACAATTAGCAGAGGGAATTTATTGTCTTCCACACACATAGGTACTTGTATATACGCACACACGCACTGTAGTACATACATGAGAGGACAATGAAAGGTGCGATACTATAATATGCTTCGTCTTGACATGAACAAAGCCGATATGTGGCAATTAACAGCTCACATAACTGATCCTACTTTTACAAAATGACAAACAATTATCTTAATGGGATAATGCTGTCTAACCAAGTCGTACAAGAATCTCAGTTCTTTTTTAAGTTACAATAAGGTGGCTTCGTTTATATTATTGATAAATCTCATAATATATTTTATCATTATTATTTTGCAAGTCATACAGCAAGTTTTTTACGTAGCGCGCGCTGTGGTCATCCAGTTTAAGGATCTCGCGATATTTGGAAGTCCCCTACTCAGAACAGTATTCATTTTGTGCCTAGACTGCGCTGCGTAGTACAAGTGCACAAATCTTTCTCGGAGCCGTATTATAATTGGTTCACAGGAAGGGAAAGGCGCAGTATCAGTCACACGTGCTCTGTGGATACCTGAACCGCGCCGTAAGAGAAGGAATGAAGGTGGGAGTGAAAGCGGACAGAGATAAAAGTGGAGATCTACGTAGTGGAGGTCTACGGAGTAATTTCGACCACCTGGGAATCTTTAACGTGCGCTGACATCGCACAGCACACGGACGCCTCTTCGTTTCGCCTCCACCGAAACGCAGCTGTCGTGGTCGGGTTCACGTCGGCTTATTAGACAATTGGTCGACTACTGTGTTTTGATGAAAGGGAAGCGGAAGGCTACACAGTTACTGAGATTAACTAAAGGTTAAAAATGATCTAATGCAGAAAATATCCGCAGCCTTGCACTACGCTGTGCCTGCAATCAGGCCAAAATTGTTAAGTCAGTAGGCGTCGACATGCAATGCACCTTGTTCATATTTTTGTCACGCTATTTATTGACTGAATAAGTGAGCATCGAAGCGCACAGAGGAGCCATCTTAAATCAAATTTAAAACGCTGGCTTTTCTTAGTGTTTACCAGCCCTTTATGAAATGTTCACTATACGAAAAAGATCGATAAGCCCTTATTTTAAGTAATGCTGTTCTATACGTGAAACTTCTACTATAATTTCACTGCCACAAAAATGAAAGAATTCATGAAGGGCGTGTGTCTGCGGCGAATGGTGTTGTCGAAGATACGCTGGCATAATTTATTGCAAGCAATTTCAGCTGCCCAGTCTCTTCGCCTCCTCGTGATAAGCCGGACCATATAAATTCCTGAATGTAGTTTGTTACATCTATCTCCCAAAGAGTTTATAAGATCTTCTTTTTCGTGACATTAACATATGTAATAACAATGCACACTTTCACACTTTATCTGTAGCGAAAGCGCAACCGTCACACTTCTCCATAAAAACAAATTAAATCACTAGCAGGGGTACCAGGCCGGGAGATACGAACTCTCTAGTACTATGCATCGCGTGTTTAAAGGAGGTATTCATAGACCTAAACTGGGAACAGTTGGCGTGACTAGACAATGAAGAACTTGGTATATTGCGATTCGCTGATGACGTTGTCTTTCTAAGAAACTTAGTGCATGGATTGCTAAGCACGGTAGACGAAAGGTAAAGTAGAACGATGGGTCTAAATATAATGGGCAACCAAAAACAAAAGTATCGCCAGGAATCTGTGAGGGGAACAGCAGTTTACAACACGTAGAAAGGTTATGGAAGTGGTAAGAGGATACGTCTACTAAGTGCAGGCAGAGACCGCTGATCCTGACCACCAAATGCAAATAACCTAAAGAATTAGATTTGGTTTTTGCGGACTTATCAGGAATTCTCATAGCATGAATGGGGGTCTGTCAGTATCCTTCAAGAGAAAGGGACATAACAGGTGTATCTTGCCAGTACACAGCTATGGTTCAGAAACGTGTTCCATAACCTAAAGGATTCAACTTAAAATGAGGAGAAGGCCGACAACGATGGAAAGGAACACGTTAGACTTAACGTTAGGAGCCAGGGAGAGAGCAGAGTGGGTCAGTGATCAAATGCAAGCTAATGGCATTCTAATCGAAATCAAGAGGATGAAATGGGCACGGGCAGGACTTGTAATGCAAAGGCAAGATAACCGGTGGTGTCTAAGGGCTGCAGACTGGATTCCAAGGAACGCCAAGCGTAGCAAGGGGCGGCAGAAAGTTAAGTGGGCGGGTGAAATTAGGTAGTTTGCGGGAGTTAAATAGATACAGCTGACACGGGACCAGTTTAATTGGAGCTATGCGGGAAATGTTTTTGCCATGTAGTGGATATAACACCGCTGGTGATGGTGGCCACTCAAGGCACAGAGATTGAAAAAAAAAAAAAAGAAAAAGAAAATTATGCTTGATCTGTTCTGTCGCTTTACACGAGCTAACTTTTGTTTAGTGAAAGTAACGAGCAGAGTGGTCATCCCTCAAAGTCTCTAACATGAAATCGTTTTCAATGCATCGACTTGGGAAGTTATGAAAAAGAAATACGTTATAAAAGACTTTTATGCATTCAACCATATCGTACATTTTCGGTAAACTTAAACATTAAACCCTGCCGATTGCTATGGACACTTTTTAACCACAAGCTACGATCATAGATTCATAAAGCCCGATGCAAAAAATAGGAATCCACGAAAAGCGATGTCATAAAAAAATTATAGACGTTCGACTATCCTTGAACCAAATTTCATGACCGTTAGCCATCGGCCGCAGCCGCTTTTGCAGCTTTTATATTGGCTCGCTACCGCGCTTGGTAAGCTTGTCGGCAATGAGCTAGTCTGGCATCTCGTTGTTCTATGGTCTGGGCAGCCTTTCTGGTGCGGCTGTAGTATCTGCTTTTAGCGAGATGGCATATCTATATGGAGTGTTTACCTATGCTAAATGAAAGAACGGAGCAGATGGAACTTCATGAAGACGAAAAAATTGCAATACTTTCGCAATGCACATTGCCAGAGTGCTTGCATTTGGAACTTGATGAGACTCCGATGTTCACTGTGCAGCCTGAGAGTGTGTTACAGTTTACACCGACCAAACGTTATCGGCTGCGGTGTTAGTACGGTGCTCTTGCGCCTGTGCGCGACGCTGAAGAAGACAACGTTTGTTGTACAGCGCTAGATGAAACACCATGCTGCGCACGAGTACGTCGCGTTATCTTTGGAACACGTCAAGTAATAGGTCTAGCAGCAATGCGAAACTCGCAAACGAACTCATTAGGGCTAACGCCCTAAAAGACAACGTGCAGGTGCTTCTCTCAAAGGTATGGCGAGTGAACAGCGCTAACAAGCTCATGCAACAATGACACATATCCAGGGGTTTGAAAATGTTGCTGTTTATTCTGGCAAGGAACATCGATGGAATTATCTCGGCGGATGCGTTACCAAGGAATACTGGCACACCGCATGCGTTGCGCTATGGGGCAGGTTCTCAGGTACAGACCTTCGGACTCCCGTGTCTGCGCCCGCTTCTACTCCACTCTTTCTGCTCGTATACACCTCGCAATCTTGCTTTTATGTGCTGTTATGCGACGTTTTTAGGGCATACAAGTCAGGATCCTATCAAAAGATGCAACGGCAATCCCCGATACTGAGCATGGTACAAAAGAAATATCTTTTGCTTTCCCTTGTGCTGTTGATATATGCTATGTTAACAGTCAATTCTGCATTTTAAACTCCACAAATTATAGAAAAAAAAGAGTAATTCCCCCATACTTTCATTGGTTCCGGTGACTGTTGGCTTCCTCAATACCTGTCGCAAGGCGCCCCTCATTTTCTTCTTTTCTTGCCCTTCTGTGCTTATATATGCTCCTTTTCTTTGAACCGCCGTGCTTTTGTAGGCTCCGTTGCATCTCATGAAACGCTCGCAACGCGAACGCCGGGCATGTAGTCATCGGAAACCGTTTTTATGGTTTGGTTTGATGGGGTTTAACGTGCCAAAGCGCCTCAGACTATGAGAGAGGCCGTAGCGGAGGACTCCGGAAATTTCGACCACCTGGGGTTCCTTAACGTGCACCGACCAAACCGGCGGTAATGCGCCAGGACGCCCACTCCATCAAATGTTTTACATGCGGGAGCTCCGGCATGCCGCGGGGTGATTTTCTTCACCGTTATGCCAGAATATTAACGTTTTTTGCCTATCTACGAGCGATATGGTACCGGCGTCGGTCATTTGTCCCCGTCGTTCGCGGTTGGTTATCAGAAAAGTCGAGCAGCTTGAGGAATAGAATGAGTGGGAACATTCCAGCTGATATTCGCATTGCGAGGCGCCTCACAGAGCATCAGGTTTTTTAGGTTGCTTAATTTAAGTTATTTGATACGCATTCTGTTGCCATGTTGAGGAAAGAAACAAAGCGTGGCTAAAACATAACGTAAGCAGCCTGTCAAATAAGTTAAAGAGTAATCATTGCCATCTCGGAAAGTAAAGACGTTTTTTGGCGCTGGTCAGTGATCGAGGACGAAAGTGAACGCTTGTGACATCGAAAGTAAAGAAATATATGGCATTGCTAGCGGTTAAACACTCTGAACCAAGTTTGGACAAGTGATCGTACGGCTGTGCTTGGTTTGCTTGTACCACGTTTTTAGCTGACGCCATCGCATGCCAATCCCGTTATCTCTGATGTTATCGTGAATCAATCACCTTTCAAGGTCAACGGTCGGTCAAAGGTCGTGGTCAAAATTCATGATTGGTTATTCATGTGATTATGCACCAGCTTACCATAGCATAACAAACTGGGAGAGACTTGCCACCGGACAGAGCAACTCCCACTTAGACCTTCTGTCACCTTCTAGGTCACCCAGACGGAACCGAGTTTCAACCTCGCTCTAGAAAATTGCTGGAGCGCGCGAAGACGTGTTATCTCAAATTTGGTTTGGTTTTCGGAGGCCTTCACCGGCGATCATTGACGATCACGGCTATGGGACGCCGCTGCGATAAAGGTCAAGACAGTGTCGTCAGTGTGGCGGTGAAAACTCAGTTGCGGGCTATCACAAACCAAACCAAAGCTTTCGAACGAATCTAGACCATAGTCCGACACTTTCACATGTTTGCGGACACGTTATTCCAGTCATTTGCAGCCTCAACTCGAAAGCCACTCCAAAAGCATTCATACATTAGTGGATGACAGAGGCGGTTGCAGACAGATTTATAAGGATTTTGTTTATAATATAAAGTCAGCCATTGTGACGTCGGCACGAGTCGCTAGCTGAGAGCTTCCAAGGTTGGGAAAGCATAGTTTGCCAGCTAACTGAGCAAATGTTTGCTGGTAGTTTTCAAGGACCCAGAGACGTGCGATAAAACCAGTTGCTATTAACAGTTAATACCATTTAAAGTTGCAATATATATAAGTGGCAAGGAAGACTGGCTGACAGCTTTGAAAGGTAGTCCGAGCCCTGCTCATTATCAAATTTTACAGTTTTTGAAGGAAGCAAGCCTTGAGGAAATATACATTGTCGACGTACCTTAATCCGATCCTATCGGATCGGACGTACCTGTCCGATCCTCCACTCAAATAGCTTACTTTGGCCATAGCTTTAGAAAAGGAGTGGACAGGCGGGTAAGCTAAACCACTCTTCAAGGCTAGGCCATTGTTCTTTTTATTTCCTTACATGCATTTAGGGCAGAGAAGCATCTGTGGATTGATACCCGACAACTACTCATCAGCGCCCCAAACATTCAAGGCCAATGGTGGTAGAGTTCCAGCGTGCTCTGAATGAAACGCTTTATACCAGCGAGAATGAGGGAGACAGAAAAAAAGTCCCGTGTTGTCGCCTCAATTAGGGATTTCTCGCTGGCTCGAAATTTCATTCGCTCCAGTTTTCGCGGCGTTGCACAACGGACGGCACACGTGCAAGCCGTCACGATGTCACGTTTTACGACGTCAGCCGAGAAACGAGGCCAGGAGAGAAGCGCGAACAATGGTCACGGACGTGAACTTTCGCGCCGACTGGGCCGCGAGTTCGCCACGCCGAAAGCGGCTCTTTCACTGCACTTGGCCCCGTATTGGCTTCGCCTTGGCTCCGTTCTCGGCCACGCAGCATGTACGGAGCCGCTTTGCGAACACGTTTTACAAGCGGTGAGGGCCTTGTCCCCATCCCCAAAAAAGGTTTTGTATGTAAATTCGTCGTTTTCACGGAGACTGTCCTGGAAAGCGTGCTTTCTCTTGCGTAGTCGGAACCACACTGCAGAGAACGTTCACATTGAACGCCGGGGTGGCGCAATGGTTAGTGCGCTCTAGAGCACTGCACGGGCTCGAGCTTACCCGAAAGCCCGGTACCGGCCCGGCCCGCGGGCCGGGACGGGCCGGGTAAAGCACTTTTATTAGCGGGCCTGGGCAGGGCACGGGCTTTACATCCGCGGGCCCGGGCCGGGGGCAGGCCTGTGAAAGGATGGGCCTGGGCCGGGCTCGGGCCTGCGAATGACCCACTGTTTTTCTTTTTAGGTGGTTAACAGGTGAAGGCAGTGCAGGTTGAATATAGCAGTTGAATATAGCTCTGCAGGAGACAGCGCGATATTCAGCGTTTGAGTTCATCCGCAAGCGATTTGAAGAAAAATCTGCAATAATCGACCATTGAACATGTGATAGGCTATCGAATTTCCTGAGCGCAACAAATAGTACGTATACGAAGACGACACAGTGACAGACACAAATCTTCAAAGGTGCACACGCAGGCTTTAAAGACCTGCGCCATAAGAATGCGCAGAGCGCGAAACCTCTAAACTTACAAGTTACCAGTTGAATAACCGCCCTTTGAACAGAGTATTCTTAGGTACTGCGGCTTTGTTGTTGAATAAATAAATTTTATGAGAATTGGTACCTGTCCATGCTCATCGCGTGACACTGAGCCTTCATGTTTGATATTTTCACAGCAGGAGACCGCATTAACAGCTGAAATCAACGGGGTTGTAGTTTTTGATAATTGTTGCGGACTCACAGAATAATGAAGCCCATATCACGATAGCAGAGTACTTACGCAGCAGCTATAGGCACGTAGAAGTGAGGAATACATTATATTGTAACAGTACAGAAGAAGATGAAGCTTACAACACAAGTGAAGGAGAAAGACGCTGGAAAAAGACTCTCGTGCCGGACGCGCTGCCGTTGGCCAGCTGAGCTCCCTGCCCTATCGTCTTGTTGTTCAGCGCTCCGACGTCTTACCCCGTCGTAACAATATAATTAGCATTTTTACTGGACCCCAACTGAGGCTGTGACTGGAATGTTGGATGAACTCGCTCCTTAGTAGTATCTTTGTTTTTCAGTAAGTTAATCAATAAAAACGAGGGCTTCCAGCCTAGCTCCGCTCCCCTCCCCCCAAAAATACACACTGAAATCCACCGTGCAGACGTCGGACTGAGGAATGGCTTCACAGGCTTCTTTGATCACGTGACTTCTAGCAGCGAACCGATTTTGAACTCAAAAGTTGTTTTCCATATTCTTTTAAAATTTGTACCCGAGCCGTATCAGAACTAAAACCATCTTATGATAACATTAAGTTCGGGAAATCCGCATCCATGAAATCCAAGCCCCTGTGCTGTCTTCGGACACAGAAACATTATAACCAGCGCTACCAGAACTAGGAATTAAGAGTTTCACGCCACGCTTATAGAAAGAGGGCATCTTTTCATAGAAATAGGAAATAATAAGAACATCTGCATCTGAACCGCGTTTAGCTCATAAATTTGTTTTTCGGGCCTCTACCGGGCCTGCCCACTTGGCGGACCGGGCTGGTCCGGGTAGGTCATAGTTTTCAAGAGCTCAGGCCGGGCCCGGGTTTGTACAGGGGAAGGCCGGGCCGGGCTCGGGCGGGTAAAGTAAAAGGCAGCTGGGCCCGGGCCGGGTCTGGGCCGGTAATTACGGCCCGTGCAGTGCTCTAGTGCGCTCGACTACTGTGCCCAAGCATGTAAGATCGAATTCGGAGTGCCGCTTTTCGATGGAGACGAAAAGCAAGGCGCCCGTGTGCTGTGCGATGTAAGTACACGTTAAAGAACCCCAGATGGTCGAAATTTTCTTAGACCTTCACTACGGCGTCTCATAGCGTGAGACGTTTTGGAACGTTGAACCCCATTAATACTTTCTTTTTATTTTTTTTTTCCTGGCGATTACTCTGGCGTTCTAATTAGAGCTGCAGAAAACGTCTTGGTCATGCTAGTTTCGTTATATAGAGCTGGGTGAAAAGTGAGAAAAGGAATTTATCCATAACGCGCATATAAGCGCGATTAGAGACAGGTTGTTGGCCTGGAAGCAGTCTAAATGAGAAAGACAAGCATAGTCAGAGGAACTAGTCCATAGTTTCATAACTCCATGGCACAACTGTACCGATACTGGATACCTAGTTGCGCGTTGCGCAATAAACTGCGGTCTATCTGCGCATCAACTCGTTCAAGCTTGTAATCATTTTCGCAATAAATATAAGCTTACGTGCATGTGCGTAGTTGCCTCGTTGGAGGTGTACCGAGATGAGAGCGGCAATTCATTCAGTTCTGAAAGTGCTCACTTAAGACAGCAAGTGAATGACTAACCGTCCGTTAGTTTCACTGGGGCTGTGGGGCATGAATAACTTTATCAAGCTTCTTTCCAACATTATTTGCCTCCTTTCGGAAGCAGGATTGCTGGGCCAGTTGGTTTGATTTGTCCATAATCTAACAGTGCGAACGATTTATTAAAAATACGACAAACTAATAGATGCGCGGGCAACATAGCGTTGACTAACAACGTAATCGTTTATTTAGGAGCCACTTTTCTTATAGACTAGGCAAAAACAAGCGTAAGAACACAGAACGCTCTTTTCTTCGTCGCATTGAACTCTCATGTACTTCCGGGCGAATTAGGCGTTTTCCCCCAGCTCGCAGCGTCGCCCACCACGCCGGCAATTTTCAGCGAACCGCACCCTGCAAGCGACTTCGCTAGGCGCATCTACCAGGAGAGTCAAGATCACCGCCGGCATTAGGAAAGAAACAAAAGCGAAAAAGTAAGGCCCGCGTAGCGGCATCTCCCTTCCGCAGCCTCTCTCTCTTTTCCTTGGCGCCAAGTAAGGCAGGGAGCATTCAGGGTGTCTCGGCCCTCCGCTATACCCCTCACCAAACTGGCGATCTCTCTCTCTCCGAGGCTCCGTTAGTTTCTGGGTTTCGCCTTGACGCACACACATGCAAGCACCGCTACTGGCTTTTTCGAGGTTGAAAGTTCAAGGCCGTTTGCTTATATAAGACAGGTCGCTCCTTGTATGCTCGCCTCAAGCACGAACGCACACACGTAAGCAAGCACGTGCACATACTCCGCGTCGCATTAGACAGGCTTTTGTTTTTTTTTGTTTTAGGGGCCTCACGTCTCGTCCCCTCCCTCTTGCATCCAGCCGAAGTCGTGGCAGCTTCTCCGAAGAGGAGAAGGACAAAGCGGAGAGTGAGAGAAGAGGGAAAGAGTGTGACCGCTTAAAAAGCCACAGCGCCCGATAGCCGGCCCTCCAAATCTGAACGAGAGCTCCTCACGAACGAGACAGTTTTCTTCGAGACGTCGTACGCCCACCTGTTCTCACAGCCAGTGATTGCAGAGCAGCCCAGCGCACGCGACCAAAAGGAGGATAAGCCACCCGGAGACCTTACCGAGGATTGTTCGAGATCCTTCTAGGACAGGCCAGGTACGACATTTTGCCGATTTGCCGTCGGCCCATCGCATCTTCTCGAGCAGCAGGCCTAGACGTACAACTGGACAGGGGACTGAGTTTTGGGTTCCTGTATTAGGCAAACGTGCTATGTAATGTGCTCAAGAAAATAACTAGCCTCATTGTTGTGTACTCGGTTGATGGTTCATTTTGCGTCTGAAACTTTTCTCTAAGGTTTTCGCATCTTTCTCATCATTTGATATATGTGAGTGACAAGAATTCTGCATGCGTAAACGTGGATGTGCATAATCGTTTTCTTCTGGCCTCATAAGCTGCATATGATAATCCGATCGCTTTGTCTGCTTGAAACGCGGGAAATGATTTATTGATTAAAACATTATTTTCCACGGGAAATCTTCTACCGCAGCGTTTGCATAAAATGCACAGTTCAGAAAATGAATATACGGCACAAAACAGTGTCATACTTTGAATACACGTGGCACTACCTTTATTCGCCCGCATTCCTTTATTGCACGTGCTCAAAGTATAGCAATCAAGCAATGACCTCATTCAAGCTGGTCATTTGTGCGCGTGGAGCCATGCAACTCTACCTATTAAAGGGCGTTTGAAAAAGTAACCATATGCTGGCGAATGCGAATAAGATGGAAAAGCGGCTTAAGAACTGTTTCTCGTGTGCACCACGCAAAAGCTATACTCGCACACCTAAAGCCAGAAGCAGCTTTTCTTTGGGTTTTACTCGTAAACTGCGAGTACCACTTCGGAACTAGTTTGACCACCCGAAATTCCGCCCGGTTTAAGGACTCTCGTATTCTGGACCTATCCTTGTTTCTGTAATATAACCAGTAAAACGTACGCCTAACGGTGCATGCAAATACAACTTCCTGGAGCTTGTTAAGCAGATTACCTATTGCGGTAGGCTATTTGAATGAAGATTAAGACGCTTCCGGGCTGCAAGGCATCGCTTTATAGCTTATTTAATTATTCGTGGATGGCTGGATATCATAGCCTCGAGGCAGACAACTCACAAGCTTTGTTTGGTCCTTCATTTCCGCACGAATCCGTGCATCAGCAGAAGCAATGCAGATTGGATGCAGTTTATTCTACGCTTAAAATTTCTCGCACAAATTCAAAATATTTGCTAAGATCGCCGAGTATTGAGAGTCGGAAAACTGACTGCATTTAAGTAAAAGATTGTGTTTACGATCCCGCTAGGAAAAAAAGATGACTAGAATAAATTTCTTTAACGCTTGGTGCCATTTCTACCGGTTTATCAGATATGAAACTGCATAGCTAGTTGTGATAAAGCATGACCTCATTTTTCAGCTCAGCATCATGTTGAAAGCGGAGCCCTATGTTGCTTATCAGACCGAGTACTGCACTGCCATTATTGTTGAATGCCACCTGATACATACATTTTCATATTTATTTAGATCGGATCTTCTTACTCACAACTACCTGTGTGGTTGCAGGCATGCATAGCGCAGGATTTGATGATACGCATGATGTGTGGAGCTGAGCTTCGATTAAAAAAAAACAACCCACCATTCGTCTTCAGGAAGACGCTGTTGTACCATCTACCGCATGAATACAAGTGGCGCAACAAACCCACCACGATATTCAGTGCAATTTTCCGGTAGAACTGGGCATGGAGATCCGTTTTGCATCATTTTTTTTTCTTAACAAATTATTTGTGTCACGATATAATTCGTTCCTTTTCTGTAGTCTTGCTCGAGGAAATAAAAAGGCACAGATTGAAAGTAAACAGTGCCTGAACATAGCTTCACCACATTGCAAGCGGTTCACCGTTATTGCTATTGTCTCGTTGAAAGTGGGAAAATTCGAGCGCTAAACTAAAACTTCAGCGTCAAACCTCAAGCGTCAAACACTAAAGATGCGCGTCGGCGCAAAGATCCTGTCTTTCTAAAACAAGAATAAAAGCTGAGGGCGAGACTAGAAAGTGTGTCGGGCTTTTGTTCGACTAATAAGCCCCTCCTCCCACCCTTCAGTAATGTTTCATATGAGTTTTCATTCTGCCAAAGGAGAAAGGAATTTTCTATCACCAACCGTGGCTGCTCCTTGTTTCAGACCCCCTTGCGTGTCGACATGAGGACCGAGACACTGCTCTGCCTGTGCGGCCTGTCACTGGTGCCGCTGCTGTTGAGCATCGAGGCCCGCAGCTTGGCCTCCATAAAGGAGAGGAGCGATGCCGTCAGCGAAATAACTGGGCGCACGGGAGGCATGCTCTCTCGCTTCGAGCCGCTCATCTCGAACATGGTGGTGCCCTTCCTGGTGGCGACCGGAGTGGTCAGCCTGGTGCGCATGGTGCCCTCGGTCGTGTCCCAGATCCCTAACGTGTTCGGGTTCGCCAAGCGACACGGCTACACCGAGCTGCCCCGAGAAGTGCTCGAGATAATGCAGATGCTGGACGGGGCCAACATCAAGTACGACGTGGTAAGTGCCCAGGAGTGACATCTGTTGAAGGTCGCGTCCGATCGGAGGGAATTGTTTAAACAAGAATCCATTTTAAACGCCACTTAAGTTCAACTGACGGCGTCTGAATCCCTGTCTTATTACAGGACTGAAATAGACCTGCGGTCGACTGTACAAGACTAATGAATAAAGGTAGCTGATAAGACTTTAGAATTCGCCAAATTTAAAGAGGACGTATGTATGGAACATGAATGTGAAGTCTTTTTGTGCTAATATTTTAAAAGGTAACGTAATCGACGCACAGAGCTGCGCTGGCTTTCAGTCTTCCCCGCAATGCACAGCACGAATCCTTGTTTTATTATAGGACTGACATATATCATCGATCGACTGTACAAGGGTGAGTGAGAGAGAAAGAAATAGTAGAATAGAAAGACCTGGAGGTCGATGCCCAGTAGGCTACCGTACACATGAGAGGAAGAAAGGAGAAGAAAGGGAAAAAAAAGAGATCTAAGGTAGAATCTGTCTCATGTCCACATATCTGTAGTAAAAGGGGATAGCGAGCATGCACTTAAAGTCTAAAACTCAACCCCGAGTAATTTAAGAACTTAAGGAGCGCCTTCACTGATTGCCTTTCCGATGAAAGTGCCGTCCAAGACGGCTGTACAAGTCCTTGGTATTAAAAGGCAGCTGATGAGGCTTTAGAATTCGACAAGCTTAAAGCGGACGTGTGTGTAGGACATGAATACGAAACGCTTATGTGCTAATATTTTAAAGCGTAACGCAATTAACGAACATAGCTACAATTACTTCCAGTCTTCTCCGCAGGGCACAGCGCGTGGTAGAAGCCGCAGTGATGACGCCATGTATAGGTGGCGCTACGACTCCTGCGAAGGCACAGTTTCTAGGAGAAAGAAAACCAACACCACCGTTCACTAAACATTTTTGGCCGTATCATGCTATGCACGGCTGCATGTAGGTCAAGTCAGCAGAAATCTGAAAAATCGCCGCATTGACGTCATATCGAGTTTTTCGCACTTCTCCCGCGCATTGTGAAGAAGCCTGCGCTTCATCGCTTTACGAACAGGCTTCGTAAATTAGAATTTTTTAATCTCCTCCAATCGCAAAAATCGTTTCAAGAATACAAAAGTGTGCGCGTCACCACATAATGCTGTGAACACGGCAAGCACTCTTTGATGCCCCGAATCCCGATGTTCGTTTTCAAAGCGCCTAACACAAAGCCCAAGGTTCCTAGAAATATACGCTGTAAATCCCACAACTCAACGTAGCGAGCAGGAAATGTGACTATATATAGGTTTTTTTTATAAATACTGGTGCTTTTAGTGTCTGTTCAAAAGCCACTAGAAAAACTATGATTATCGCCTCAAGAATACGCTTAAAACGAGAGGTTGCAAAGCAGGGCTCTTTGTTTTGCCTGAAGGAAATGAAATTACATATAAAAAGCATTACTACATATATATATATATATATATAGAAATTACACATGACGTTGGCACATAGTTTTGGTATTTTACCGAAAATTGGAGCTGCTCTTGACTGTATATTTAGGAACTGTCTCGGACCTTAACCCAGCGTGATATTATTGCTAATGTCTTAGATTGTGATCAACTACTAGCGTTTGGGGTTCGTATATTCTTTGCGATTCCAAAGCATTTATCACGATAAGATAGCCTGTTGCTAAAATCTTACCCTTCACCGTCGTTCCTTTTTTGTTTTGAGACCACTGACCAAAAGGCTGAGCTAGATCGTCGCTATTTTTGAAAACCTGAATTCTTTAACCTAAGACTTTTAAAATTTTGAGGACAGCAAAGCTCAACAAAGCCGTTGATAACTTGTTATTTGAAATAAGTTATATTTCCGCTAATTAGCAAGCAGTGACAAAAGAGAACTTAATAAATACTGCTGCACATATTGCGTCTCAGCTAACCGAACCCTGCTACGTCTTTGCAGCACATCCACATCTTAAACAGACGAATAAACAAAGGCTTCATATTTACATTCCTTGTCTCAATTGTAATGTTTTAGGTAAATGTTCTTGAAACATTGAAATGAAACAAGAAATTTCCAAAACTTTAGGTTCGTGTTTATGGTGTCTACGCTGTCAAACAAAAAAAGGGGGCACCACTTTAATAATGTCAGCACTCGTTGTGAACGATGACCTGTTGTAGTGGAATATATTTCAAAGCGGAAAATTCAGAGTTAGGAAAAAAGAAATAAATATGTCCTAACAGCAGACCACTTTTTCTGTCCTTCAATTGAAGACTATCAATTGAATCTCATACTTTTATTTATTGGTTCTTTTCACAAGAATACAGGCACTATTATAAGTACAGATGTTTTGTAAAATATGTTTCATATGCTAAGATTAGCATTTTCGCCTCTTGTCAAAATCCTGTTGCTGATGCCAGTGTATTTGCTCAAGGCACATCGACATTCACATTAATGTGGGTTTCGCTACCCGTCTAGCCCAATACGTCTAGCCCAATAGACCAAAAAAGCTATCTGTGTAAGGATTATTTTTAAGATTTTCGAACCCATCCCAGTCGTCGAGCCGTTGCATGTGCCGTGCTGAGGAATGTAGCTATAAAAGGACAATAGGTATTGTGGTAAATGGGTTACATAAAGGCGGTCACGCGTGGCTAGCGGCAACATCCCTCTTCGAAGACAACGAGCTCTTTATAAAGGAGACCCGCTTCTGCTAACGTTTCATGGCGTCGACGTTTAGCCGTTCTTGGTAGGCAGCTCTGACCTTTATCACAAAAGTTTATCTACCCCCGAATCCTAGTTCGGTATAAGCCTGCACTAGGCAACCATCGGTATGACGACGGTGGTGAATGACATCCAGTTGTTGGGTCGTGGACATCGTAACAGTACAACTTCGTCATAATTTGTGATAGTTTATTTTGTCAGCAGTGGTAAGAAGCCGTCCATATTCGTCGTCAGGGAGCACCCAAGTTATAAAAGATGCCATATTTTAAACATTTTTACTCATCCTGGACAAGCGAAAACATAAATGACGCGCAGTGAACGTGCATCAGCTGTACGCCCAATTTGAACACTAATGACCCATAACTCCATACTCATTATTTTCATCTCAGGAAATTAAAACACTGCCCTCCTGTAGCCCCTTCTCAGTTTTGGTCGGAAATTACGCATGAACAGCAGTCTTGTTTTAACAAGATCACTTTGTGACCAAACACATGTTTCTTATTTGCGGTGTACCTGTTCCTCAATCGCTTCCGTTAATGGCGCAACAAGCATTCTCTGCGTGTTTTCAAAGGAGTAGACTTGTGACACAGTTGCTCGCAGTTGGCTTGTTGCTCTGCAAGGCTTCCAAGTTACGTAAAAAAGCCATTCTGTTTATACAGGAGCTCCTCATATAGTTTGCACATCTTTTATGATGTAACTCTGTTTATCAAATACAGAATAGTACTTCTGTACCTGTTCTATCTTTTTGCTATTAAACTCTTTCTAATAATCAGAAGTTCGTCTGAAGCGCAGCCTATCACAATAAAATAACCGCATGACTTCAATGACGTCATCTGCAAAATGTCCCTTACTGCCTTACAAAAAAAAAATCTTTCATTCAAAGCTTGATGGAGATTCATTCAAAAATTTCAATAAGCCTCATTGCTCAGGATACGTATATCAAGTTTAGTCAATTATCCACGAAAGCAAAAAAATATCGCTGTAAATTTACGATTCATTAGAAGCAGCAAAATTCTGGTAGCGGTCGCGTGTCAAGCAGCTTGCAGGCGGCGGCTTTTCTTATGCAGACGGATTTTGTGGAGACACATGATGTTGGAGCAATGTTTTACGGTAATGGCACGAGCGATGCGCGAAAACCGAACATGCAAGTCACTTCTTACGCGATGTAACGTACCGGAAGTAGCGTCCGTATGACAAGGTGCCTTTTTGGCTTACGCGTCGTTTTGAGCATCAACACATCCACGCAGTGGCTGTCTTCCTTTTTTTTCTTTTTTTTTTTTGGAAGAGCCCTCCTAACTGAGATGGCCAGCTAGATTGGAGTTCAGAGTCCACAGTGCCGTGTGTCCCTCAACCCCGCCGTCTGTAACCTTTACTCTTAGAGGTGTTCCCTGCAGTTTCCAAAGTCGTATCGAGCTTGCTTTTCTGTTTCAAATTAGAATAAGGTTGAGTATGATTGCAAAAACCAGAACAAGGTATACCTGACGGTCCCGGCCGACATAATGCCCAACTTTTTCGCGGGCATCTTTTTATGTAACAGTGTCCATTCTTTCGACAGAAAAAAAAGCTGTTGAGCACATGTGAGTGAGTGAGAAGACTTTATTTTCACAGACATGGACCTCGGAGCAGGGGCTCAGGAATAGTTTCCGCGTCTCAAGCTCCAGGAGTTCAGCGACATAGGGTGGCTCACTTGACTGAGGCTGTAGTTCTTGCAGTATTTTTCGGCTCACTACAGTAGAGTTGATCCGCCAAATCTGGGCCTCCCTGACCGCTTTAGCAATCTCTTCCCAGGTATTATGCATTCCCATAGCTAGAAGCTTCTCTGTCAACGAGTTGGGTAGGATACCTAAGCCCTTATTCCAGAATAGATCTGTTTTGAAAGCCCCTCACAGTAAGCACGTGAGGATGAAAATGCGCAGTCCAGCAGTCTATTTTCCCTGTCCAGCTGACTCTGCTGAACATTGATAATGGGTCCTTCCAGAAGACAGATTGCGTTGGGTCTTTTAGCACGAAGAACTGTTTTTCTTTCTTCTGAAGACAAACGGTGCTTATTTTACACACTTATCGAGTACGCTTGCCATTTTAAGCGGTATTTTTTGCAGCTCGTTCGGTCGAATGTCATCAGTGCAGCAGTAATAACAGGGGGCTGCTTAGAAAAAAACGCATCATGATAATTTGTATCTTTAGTGATTAATAATTGATTGGTGTGTGTGTGTGTGATAGGCAATTAAGAATTAACTAAATCATTTAAATTAAATTGTTATTGATGAATTAAAGAATTTGAAAAAAAATGAAACCATTTGACACACAAAACGGGAGGGGGAGTCAAGGCTGTCAAAATGCACATAATTAAAGGCCATTGTTTCATAATGCTTATGAAGTTTTTAGCGTGTAATTGATGAGTCAATTAATTGAAATAATTGACAAAAATTAGAAAAAGTCGTTCAGGTGTGTCAAATTTCTCAGAATGGAAAGCCAGCGTTAGCTGATGCTAAGTACCGGGTGTAAAAAAATTAAAAATTAAAAAGTGAACAAAAAATCTTCCGCGTGTGTGAAACGCGGTCGCTGCATACCCTTAACGGAGGAGCCTAAGTGTTCCCCTAATTTTTTTCTCTTTCTCTGCATTCCTCTCATCCAAGCAGCAACAGCAGCCCCAGCACTACGCGTACCACACTACCAACCAGAGGTATCCCATGTACCACCAGCAGCAAATCTACAAGGCAGCAGCAGCAGCCGCGTCCAGTCCCACCAAGCCCCAGAGCCAGCAGGGCTGAACCTCTGGCTTCCTTGGACCAAAACCCGACAGAGAACGCACGGCAGGGTGCAAGCGAGATAACGAGACCTCGGGCAACAGGAAGAAAACGACGAAGCATCAGGATGCGAACAGGGGCATTCTCGAGTCACGTCATTCACTAGCTTCGAGCACAAAGGGCGTGGCTCGTGCGAGCACACTTCATGTCTGAAATGTGATTCGGTAGCGTTTCTCATCCACTATGTAATTTCGGCTGGCCGAAAGAGTTTCAGTTCATTGAGTTCTATCATGGAGTGGTGTCAATTAAAAAGGCTACTGATTCTTACATCAATGCCAGTGAGCAATGCAGGGACCAGTACAAAGGAACGGGGCTACTTGTATGCGGAGTGGTAAATGCAAAGTTGTTTCCATGGTAACGGTTTCGCTGGCCTTTACTCTCAAAACTTATGGGCCGCAGATTGCTTCGGTCATGACAGGTGTGGTGTCTAAGACAGGTGTTTCTTGGGTGGTAAAAGTGCTCGTAATTGCATAGTGCAGTTGTCTTTATTGTGTCATGATGCGACGCTGGATGTATGCTTAGGGATTTGAGTATACTGCCTAACAATTTTCTCAGGTAGAAAGTCGCAGCAACGAGCGTGGAGACTTTAGTTGGACAGTGGTTCTATAAGCTTTAACAGGTATAACGAGGAGCCACGTTTCTCGAGTGCTGAGTTTAGCTCTCTTGTGACAGCGAGTTGAATCTTCCAAACTGTTTGACTTTGTGTGCCCGGTCGCTTAGCATATGTGTGTGGGCAACCAGTGTTGGGCCTGTTTGCTTCATTACGTACCCATTCAGCAGTGCTGACTTCATTCCTTGCAGGAAGCTGCAGGTTTCGAACAGGGTGTCTGCCTTTACGAATATTGAAAGTGTGGAGAACATTACAAGCTTCGTAATGCAGATGCTATGCGAAATGGCCTCAATCCTCAAGTATTCATCTCGGCTGTATTCAATGGACACGACCTAGTGACATGAAAGCATGTATAGGAGCTTACCAATCAAGCTGAGGTGGTTTCGAAGGTTCGCGGCAGGCTACGACATAATGATAACGGGCTTACTGCTACGAGACTGGATAATGTTGCATGTTTGTATGCAGACAGCGCGCTATGAGCAGTGAGCAATGTGTAAGATTAGTGTACTTCCTAAAGTTAGGCAAGCTATTAGTTCTCATCGAAGGTGCGCTTCTTTTATTTTACTTACGAGATCAGTGTCAGCTGTGCTGAAACCTTGAGAGCGCTTTGATTGTCAGTGACGTCACAAGTACCTTCGTAATCCCACCGTCCGCCTAAGTACTTGAGCGGTCGTATTGCTTTTTCATCTCTCCCTATCTATTCTCTGTATTCTTGTTGTACGTTGTGTTGTGCGTCGTTGTAAATAGTTGTCGTTATTTATTGCACGCGAGTAATGCAGCAATAAAGGTTTTCTAATAGAACGGGTCCCCTTCTGCCGGCTTTTCGTGCTCCCGGGCGTCACCTTCTCTGAATAAACCTGCCAAAGTTTGCGAACTGCGTTATGTTTTCGAGTGCGAGTGTCTTATCAGGTAAGTAAACATAACAGTAAATACCGCTTTGTTAAAACTGAGGCTGATAATTAGCGGGTTTGTTCTCTATCATGTCGCACCGTTACAAACGCGCAGACGGTAATAACGTATATTCCTCAGTAGAACAGAAATAGACCGAACTGAAAAGTGCCTTTAATATGGTTTGTCCTTAATATTCATAGCGCAAGATATAAGAGTAGCAATCACCTTCTACATGTTACGTGAAGAAACTATTACCATGCAATCGTGCCAGAATTAGGTTTGAATAAACTTTAAGGAACTTGTGGAAAACGCAGGCATTTAAACACGATAAAAACGGCGATAGCTGAAATCGCTGAACGAAACCGGCAAAGATTAATAACGGGTAACTGAAATGAAGAAAATTAAAGATGACCCTAAAAATTAAAGACGCGATAGTGACTTTTACATCACCTTTTCATTCCACCATTTTTTATATTTGTTTTGTTGTTGATTAAAGAAAGGCGCAGTATCTGTCTCAGTCCCTGCACTTACACTTAACGTCAAATAATTGGAGATAGAGTCTTTGTCAAAAGTTTAGAGGTCAGGGGGTTTGCTTTTAGTTTTATAATATGACTTCTTAAACAATCGTTGAAGTCCTAGCCATATCAGAGAAAGGACGAAAAATCTTGCGTTCAGCAAGTTTGAAAACCTGGGAACTCATTACGAGCCACATAGTATGGCTCAGAAGTAGACCGCTTGGGTTTTAAACTTCTGACAAAGGCTGTACATGTGTCGTCCGTTGTTCCTATCCGAACTAGCCACCAACTAGACTAGCAGATGGAGGCTAAAAGGGAAGCCAAGTGGTATGGGACAACTGTGAGCGCTGCACAAGAACGGTTGCGCAACCTTTCTGATACGAAACCACGTGCGCCATTTACTAGGCTCCCCCACGCCGGTTCTGATGCTCACGTGATGCCAACAGATAACTTGTAAAGCAATGACTAGGTAGAAAAGTTAGGCGCCAGTATAAATGACGTACACGAGCAACGATAATGAAACTAATATTTTACACGATACAGTATATTCACCTCGTTTTGTCGAAAAGGCGTCGTCGTCGCCGTAAATCAGAATTGGGAAACATGGCGATAAAACGTGTCGGAAAAACCTGTCGCAAAAGCGTGACGAAAAAAAAATGCGCGCGTGATTAAGTACCAAAATTGTTAGACACAATAGATCGTTTTGCGATGCTCAGAGTGGCATCATGCCATTTTGGTTCTTATTTACCATCAATTTGCTAGTGAAATTGGTGGGTAGTAAGGGATAGGGATTCGAGCTTACTCCGATTGTCAGCGTACGTGTCGACCAAGAAGTAAGACAGGCACTGCACATTCCATTCACCGAAAAACAAACAACTTAAGTTGCTTAATACTTTCCCAAAATATGTGCCGCTCTCTCGATTCTAAAAATTCTTGGGATGTGATGACTCTGTTGAAGGCACTATCGCTTCAGGTGAAGCTGAAACATCTTCCTAATTTGTCTTCAGGGTTTCCAGGAAAAAATAAGCCAATAAATTTTGCAGAGTGATCTTTTTTCACAAAGACTTCCTATTAAATGAAGAGCTGTGCCTCTTTAGGATAATGGATCACGTTTTGAAATTCACGCCATAACCTACTTAGCAAAGAGTGGAGAAACAGAATAATAAAAAACACACAATTTACCCACCGTTCAAAATCCGCTGAATTGCTACTCGGCGAGGGATTAAGAAAACTGAGGAACGAAAGACATGACAAACGAAGAGTAGAAAACTATAATTATTTATGTAAAAATCGAATATTCAAGTAATTAAAAGAAAATAAAAAAGAAGGCAATTAATTTTGGAGTGAGCTGCATCAAAGAAGTTCGCGAAAACATAAAGGTGAAATGCAATGCCCTACATAAGGGCGGAGAGTGTCCACTTAATGGAGAGTGCGCACTGACGAGAAATAAGGAGGAATTAAAGCTTGCATAGAAGGTTTATGTTTCAAAATAGTACAATAAAAAGATCACTCTGCCTCTCTTCTGCTTATGCCAGGCTAAAATGCTTAATAAACGGTTCACCGAAAAAGCCAGCTGAGTGAGCTACTCTATTATATGTTCATAATGAGCACGTCGGTGGGAATAGGTTGTGCATTCAAACAGAATAAACTTCATTATCTGTCTAGACAGTTCAGTTGTTCTGAGCGGAATTGTAAGCCGTTTGTGAACGCAGCATTTAGAGAAAGTTCATATCAAGCGGTCTCCAGATGACAAGGAAATATGGGTGATATACTGGATCTCACATGTTGGTCGATGGATTGAAGATAGCGGTGGTGATGAATCGGCTATCTCCAGAGTTGGTTGTGGTTATTGTTTTTTTTTTTTTGGCACATATTTCAGCCGGTTGGTACACATTGTCTTTCGCGAAGTAAGATTAGCGACCGAAATAAATTCTGTCTGAACTATGATGATCTAGACCCTCCCTTTCTGTTCAGACGATTCCTAGCATTTCGAGCACCACATTAGACTCACTAGGTGCGCGATCTAACAGTTGTGCAGAAATTTCGGTCAACGACCTCATGGCCTAAAGTAGTTCGCACCAGCTGTGCGTTTTGGTGCCAGAAAACACGGAAATATGAAAGATAGGCGAAATGCCGGCAAAGTTTATAAGGCTGCGTAATATGCAATATTTCCGAGTTCTCAGCGGAGAACTCCGAGACACATTATTGAAGGCAACATAGATACTTTTACGTGCCAAATGCAAATTTTCTAAAATGACATCTATACATCGCAACGCACAGTCCAGTATTTTATCTCCTTGCCTGCACTCCGGCCTTTCCTTGAGAAAGTTAAACGCTCAGCATTGTTGGTGTCGGCGTAAAAGATGACTTTGTCGAGAGGAACAGAGGCATCTCCACAAGCCGATGTAGAGTCGAATATAGTAAAAGGCGCTTTTCCCTAGCCATTGAAACAATGCACACGTGGTTGCATTTCGGTCCCATCCCTCGCGCGTACACCGGCGGAGGCGCTATACTAGCGGCACGGTAATGTGGGTTCGATCACAGCTGCAAAGGCAGCATTCCAGAGGCAAGCGAAATGCTGGAAACACTCATACGATTTCTGCGCCCATCATTGAGTCCCAGGTGGCCAAATTTAATCTTGTTCCATCGATGACTGATGTCATCTTTACGCAGCGAGGGGTGCATTAGAATACTCAAGCAGTGCTATAATACATGTGCAGGCTGAAAGGTGGGAGAGCCAACGTCGAAGCTGACCGTTAATATTTAAGTTGTACTATATTTAACCATGCTTTCTGTAGCCATGCGGATGAAGGAAAAATCTTACAATGAAAATATTTCGCTAACGAGCTGATAAGGACCAAAGGTCCATGTTCTCGCTGCTGTTTTTCCATTCATGCAGTCTCAGCAAATAGAACACGAAACAGCGTTAAATGGTTCGACGTAGGCTGCATTTTCAAAACTATACCACTTAGGGTCGTTTACACCCAGCGTCACCGAACGGTTCTGTGAAGCCTACTGCCTGGCTGCCGCCGCAGGGTGACTTCACAGTTGCGCATCGCCATTTGTTCATGTTCAAAATCAGCATGTGTAGTCGCGAACAAGGTCTGGTGCCAACATCTATGTGTGTTCTTTCACTGTACATATGTGCATAGTATAATCTGCTTGATTTTGAGGGGCCAGGTTATGCAGGGAGAAAATCTGGGAGCAAGTGCTGTATGTGGCTGAGTAATATTAGGGGCGTGCAGGATATGCGCAGCTTGGCCAAGGCCAGATTTACTGCAGCGTACCCACGCAGTACCGAGTCCATTTTCCAACCATTTTCTCCCTGTGAAAGTCATGACAACACGCTTTTTTTTTTTTCTAGACTGAGGTGAAGACAGGACCTCTCAGCGACCTCAGCGACTCGTTAAAACGTGCTAAAGTATTTTTGGGGATTCTGGGCAGATGGGAAAACGTCTCTTGTGCTCGCGGCGCGTCAAAAAAGTCAGTTTAAAGATTATTTTCGCTTTGAAAAGATTTAGGAGCATTCTTAATGCTAACGGGCAAATCGGAATGAATGTCAGCCAATGCATGAAGCCAGAGGTGATTCTCCACATTAATGGTTCTGGTGCTCATGCCTACAGTCACGCCATGCCATGCACCCAAGGTGACCCATGGCTCACAGGAATCTAGGTATCACTTCGCCTTTTTTACCTTAAAGCTCCCCTTCGGGGGCATTAGGGAGTATTAGGGTGCATAAGAGGTGGGTCAGCATATTTGTCAAAAAAGAACACAGTTCACTGTGTTATGACACAACGGGTTAAAGCATCTATGGATGCAGATTGCACATGGCGGGCGCAATATCGGCGGGGAGAATTCTGTTGTCCACAATGAAGGGATGGAAAAACGAACATGAAAAACCTATAGTGAGAGAAATAGCTCGTTAGTCTCAAACGGATGCGCAGTGTGGTGAGATATCCTAGTCGGCTGGGCGAAATAAAGTTATTGGTTTAGGGTGGTGTTGAGACGCCTTTGATTGCGATGCGTCGACGACATAAGAGGTACTCAAGTTCATTAATTGTTTTCAAAAATGAAATACTGATTATAAATATGCAGAATGAACGAAACGAGTGACACGGCTTTGAAAGGAATTCGAGTGCATCTGCTAGGTATATTTGGTGTGGGTTCCAGGTCGGACTGACCTACTCAAGTTTTGGTCTGATAATGGTTTTATAAACCAAAAGCCTCACATGTTGCAGCTCATAACGAAGGGGACATTTTAAGAATCCTAAAGTCTGTTGACGGACTATATGATTGTGGAAATGTGCGCTCTTCACACTTACTGTAGGCACGGTTCCAGTTTCATTCCGGATGCCTGAGATGTAACGGGCGGCACGTGTTTAAATCTTCGCGATATTTATTTTCAAGACAGCTAGCGGCACGTCGCTGTGGCTTGAGCACATATTTGCGCAGCAAAGTGATATTGTCATGAAGAAAGGGATATACATGCGCCGATGACATTAGCTTGACGAATGATGTAGCTCTCTCATTGCGATCGGATACGTTTCTTATATGAAGTCGGCACTCTAATGACGGATTTGTGTGACAGTACAGCCGTGATAACTGTCATGGAGGCTTGGTAGCCAGTCTTTCATGCAGACCAAATAAATTAATATCTCTACATTGTGGAGGATATAATTCCACCCCTTGAAGACCATGAACATTGTATATTCTTCGAGACCCTGCGTGTTTCCGCAGTGTGAGTGTTATATTGATGAAGTCACTCGAGCGTCCCGCATGGATTTGATTATACTGGTCGCCTGTTTAAATTATTTCAGATTTTATTTTTAAATCCATGGGATATATGTCGGTACGGTCCTTGAAGATGGAATGCACAGTGAGCCAGAGCTCGAATTAGATCATCAATTAGCTAAAATAATTAACCGACGTTTTTATTTCTCACTTAAAGGTATATATTAGCAAAATTAGCCCACGTTTAACATTTCTTGATCTCCCGTTGGGGTTCAAAATATCTTGGCTCAGTAATCTGCTTTTGAAGGCTCGTGTGCAACCTACGGTAGGATGCCGTCTTTTAATGGTATATCCAGAGGCTACAAGGGCTGATCAGCGAACATTGGCAAGAATACTTTTGGGACACTGGTCTTATGCTTAAATTAAGAGGGCAGAAGCAGAGTCAAGGATTATTCTACCGCAAATCCCAGCTGGAAGAAGCAGCGCGCGAGAGACTCTAACTTCTTCGCCTCTCAGGCGCCACCTCAAGCGACCAGGTGACATTATTCCGACTGTTTTAAAAAAAAAGCGTATGCCCACAGAAAAAAATGTTCCTGATATGAGGTATGGCCTTAAGCGGGTAAAATATGGCGTAGTACATACACTATGTCAGATAAAGCTGAAAACTAGAGCTTGGTATCAGCACCGTCTAGAACAACCTCGTAAGTAGCATCTTATATGCGACGCAACACTGTGTAGGTTCCAAAGTAGCGGTTGAGAAGTTTTTCTGACAGGCCTGGGCGGCACACAGATGTTGGTCCTCCAGACTTGGTCCCCGGGCTTGAACACGACGTAGCGATGTCGGTCGTTATATCTGTTGCTTGCTGTTTCGCGATGTGAGTACGAGCGAGTTGGCGAGTCGCCACAGTTGGCGAATTCTTCTGCATCAAATGTGAGCAGCTGGTCGGCAGCCGCACATGGCAACATGGCATCGAGCATGGTCTAGACGAAAAGGAGTGAATCGAGTTGTTTCCTGGACGGTCGTGTTATATACGAATGTTACATAAGGCAGAATCTCGTCCCAGGTTTTATGCAACACATCATTTTGCCACCTGCATCCCCCAAGTGGCAATAAAATGCACACTGGTATTGAGCTCAATCAAAGGGATAGTTAAATAAAAGCGGGACAGTTTCATTTCTTTTAGGAGTTTGGCAGCATGATTATCTGGAACATGAAGGCCGTCGACCTCAATGATGATTCCAGATTTTAAATCTTAAAAACCCACATTTTGATTCCAAATTTGCCTTTCAAAGCTTTTTATACTAGTGTTCCGTCATGGTAATTGGTTACAATGGCCCCAACCGCCTTTTTGATGCAGCAAATGCAGAGACAAAGGGGTGGTAGTGGTGATGATGTCGGTGGCAGCTGTGTCTATACTCCGACCAGACTAATCCTACAGTGCCCTGTCTTCAGTCGCCCCGCCTGAATCACTTATGTAAAAGAATGACAGCGTTATTCTGCAGCATACGACCAGCGTCCCAAAATTATTCTTGCTAATGTTCGCAGTTCAGCCCTTTTAACCTCCGGATATACCATTAAATAGACGGCATCCTACCCTAGGTTGCACACGAGCCTTCAAAAGCAGGTTACTGAGCCAAGATATTTTAAACCCCAGCGGGAGATCAAGAAATGTTAAACATGGGCTAATTCCGCAAATATAAGTGAGAACTAAAAACGTTGGTTCATTACTTTAGTTACGTTATGATCTAATTCGAGCTCGGCCTCACTTGCATTCCATCTTCAAGGACAGTACCGACATATCTCCCATGGATTTAAAACAAAAATCTGGAAGGATTTAAACAGGTGACCAGTATAATCAAATCCATGTGGGACGCTCGAGTGAGTTCATGAATATAACACTCACACTGTGGAAACACGCGGGGCCTCGAAGAATAGACAATTTTCACGGTCTTCAAGGCGTGGCATTATATCCCTCATAATGTAGAGATATTAATTAATTTGGTCTGCATGAAAGACTGGCTGCCAAGCCTCCATGAGAGTTATCACGGCCATTCTCTCACACAAACCCGTTATTAGAGTGCCGACTTTATATAAGAAACGTATCCGATCGCAATGAGAGAACTACTTCATTTAAAGTGAGAGCTTTCCTGCTCTCGTCAAGCTAATGTCATCGGCGCATTTCCTTCTTCGCGGCGCGTGGAGCCGGCGGCCCTCGCTTCTTCTGCTGCTGCTTCGCTTCTTATTTATTCGCACACGTGCTGCTTCTCCTTCACACACCTTCCAAACTTTCTTATTACCGGTACATATCTCCACAAATATACAACATTGCCTGGCACAACGCCACACAGCCTGCCCGTCCCCTGCCTACCCTTTTCCTCCATCTTCATCTCTTCACATCTGGCTCGCCTCCTGGGACCTTTCCTTTTAAAAATTCCATCGCCACCTTCATGGGGTCTAGACCTAGCTGCAGTGACCTCGACGTTCGCAGTCAGCCATTAAGAGTCGCGCGCTGGAACCAGTGCTTCTGCTGCGCTTTCTTGAAGTTCGCAGATAGCCACGGAGGAGTTGAACCACAGCAAACCGTGTCTGACTATGATTAATCGAGCTTCCACTCAGTAAACTAGGTTATGCCTTTGAGTCTAACACGGCTTAACACAGCATAACTAAGCATAACAAAGCATAACCGGGCTTTGCTTAGCTAAGCCGCAGCCATTTGTTTTCATCACAAAGTCCAAGCGCATTTAGGAAGTCAGAATTTAGAACTTCCTTCGAAGACTCCAATCTGGTCATTTAAAATTGATGTAACAATGAGGTCTACATGAGGTGTCTGTCATGAAAAAGGTTGCTTTTTCCGTTTAGATCAGCAGCGCGAGCTGTTTCCACGGGCTTTACAGCGGCGGCCAAAGCGAGTGGAAGACACCACCCATTGTACATTTCTCCTCGAGTCTTTTGCTTTCCTCGTCAATAAAGGTTTCCTACTATCAATTTACCTAGCCTTGTAGAAGGGCCGATTAAACAGGCTTCTTTTCTACCCAGTCTTCTTTGCACAGGGGCTAAGACAGCTCGGCCGCCTAGCATTCTCATTAAGAAACCCTGAAGCGCGTTTTGTGCTCGCATTCTTCCCGATGATAATCAATTCTGAATTTTCGCCGCATGTTTTTTTCAGCCTTGAATATCTTTTATTTTCTTTTTTATGTACGGAATATTTGTGCTAACTGCTTAGACGTGCTTCCCTGGTGTCTTACTCCATATCGATGATTACAGTTGATCTTCAGGAAGGAAATAACTACAATGGCGCTCTGATCACTTAAGTCGCTTGTAACTTAATCAAGCATAAATGCCCCGCTAAAGCCACCTGAAAAGACAACCAGGGTACAAAATGGCGTCGTCTCCAAATGACAATAGTCTAACCACGCTGAAGTGAAGTCCTAAGATGCGAATAATCTAGTGATTCCATATTGTCCAGGTGTTAACACCAGGTATCGATTCCTTGTCATTTATCAAGCCTCGGGATCATCGTAAACCATCGCGTGATTCCATGGCTATCGTTAGTACACACATATCCACTGCGCCGAGTGCTCCAGTGTTTCATTTTCATGTCACCTTTCTCATTTCATATCTCACATTGTGTGGACACTGCAGCATAAAGCGCTTCTAGTTCCTACCCTGCGACCTTTAGTTGCATTCAAACAATATCTGCCTTCACCATCTTGGCTCTTAAAGAGTCTAAAGTTTCGCATCTCGAAACCTGGATGCGTCGTAGAAAATGCATTGCGATTTGCAGCGTTCAAACAATAACCATGCCATACCAATTTTTGATTCCTTCGGTTTTGTAATTGTGATTGTTTCCTTAATAAGGTCGCCATTTTCTATTTTTGCGCCTTAGCAAGTGTCGAGCGCGTCACAACGCCAGCACAGAACAACCTATGTTACTGTCTCAATAACGCTTGTTTACAGGAGTCACAGGAGAAGTCTAATATTGTTTAGTCATTGTTGCTTCACAAAAAAAAAAACGCACACAGCAAGGAACAAGCACGTAACGCTGTGCTCAGAAAAATAGGTTTATTGCAAAATAACACAAATAAATAACGTATCAATATACAATGAAGTCATGTGCCGGAAGATTATTCAGTTTCCCAGGCGCCTTGTGTAGGTACAAAACCATAGATGACTTGAAAAAGTGCAGGTGGTGGCATAACGCCCAGGAAACATTCCTATAAAAAGGTACCCAGTGCGCGAGGATAGGTTCCGCGAAAACCATGGCTGGCAACCATCTTTTACACTGAGCCAGGTGTCTACTCTTCAGCGATGTTTATTTAATACGGCCGCCACAACTGCGGACTTCCTGCATCGATATTAATCGGAATTTATTCCACATGAGGTTTCGTACCTTTTCTTGACATAATTTTTTTTCTTTAGATTCGTAAAGACACTTTTCTTTATATCCTGCTTGTGAATTGGAATATATTGTTTCCGCAGCAACAGAGCACGTCCTGGGAATCAATCAAGATGTTGCTGGGGCTCTTAAAAGTGTTACAGGTTTTATGATTGTGTTGAAGCCATATCTGGTACGAGCGGTTATTTTTTATCTGTTTTTGATGCATTGCAGAATATCAGCAGGCGATGAGAAGTGAGCCTAATCGGAACATTTTCATTAGGTCTATTTCAGCGACCACTCTTTTCAACTCCTGAGTGAGCTGACCGTTACGAGTTGCCCATCGGTCAAAAGAATCACAACCAACCATAGACAGTAACAACAGGTGTCATCTCGTGCCTCGTCTTCAGATTGGATGACGGGGAAAACCACACGACTCTGCAGATGGTGGGAGGAGTGCTCCAAATGCAATCAAGAGTTTGTAGGTCACTCCGCGACTTTGGAGAGCTTACTGAGCCGACCGGCTAGTCAGTTCCTCCTTGCCTGCGTACGTAAAAGGCTCAGTGCATTATACAGGCCGCACTCGCTCGAACTTAAGTCACAAGCATCTAAGCAGTTCAAGTGTCAGGGCTTGGTAATACCCTATGTCATTCTTTGGCAATATGCAGATATATACCAAGGCTCAGTGACCTTGAGGGTGCTTACATGAGTAGAGAATTGGTCTCAGTGAAGACGTTGCCGCCGGGTCGTTTTCGTTTCAACAGCGCAGTCACTGACCAGGCAAAGAGTTCAGTTTAAAAAGGAAATGTAACCTGACATTGAGCTGGAATGCGTAGTCACTGTGTAGCAGGCAAAGAAAATCGTGTGTGACAACAGTATGGCTGTCGGCATTCAGCCGCCTCGCTACACTGATATTCACTCCACATTTTCAAATTTCAGCCTTCCGCGTTTGTGCTCAAATTGAGACTGCACGGCTTTAGAAAAAAGTTACATAAAAAGACAGCAACCAGTGTGGCGCGAAGGTATACAGCTCAAGAACTTTAACCTGAGAGAGTGTGCAGTGTGCCTGTTCATCGGCAATTCTCTGCCGATGTTAGTGCTAGTTATTGTGCAACATGGCAACCCTGTCTCCCTTGCGTCCCTTGAAAGGAGGGGATTGTGTGCTTAGCTTGAAACAAGCAACGTGGGAAAACGGGCGAACTGCATCCCCTTCCCAGAAACCGCATTCAGTTAACATGCTCCAATAATCACATCTTAACAGGCGTATTTACAGGCATGCTGCGTTCTTATCAACTGTGTGATTATGTCATCCTGCAATTGCAAGCTGTTTCCGCCCTTTAGATCTCCACCTCTCTATTGGGGAAAGTTTTTACAGCTGCAATATTGGTGCGCCGCAATTGAAAGCATTTTCACGCTGTCGCGGTCTTGACTACATTTACTTTGGCACACCGAAATCCTGGGTTGCCTTCGCCAACTTCCCAATGAGGTCGTTGATGGCAGGTACCAGGTTGGGATTAACGGGCTGTTTGGAGTCTCCCTGCGCGCCCCCATTCAGTGACTTAGCCGCCCGGTACTGGTTCGGATAAGCCGCGCCGTACGTAGTGCTGTATGGGTAGGCAGTGTACATGCCCGGGTAGTTGAAAAACCCGAGTCCGGACATGAGCATCGCTGCCATTCCACCTAAAAAGATTAGCGAGCCCATGGCAGCCCCTCCCACTGCGAGCGCCTTAGAGACCGCGCGGACATCCATTCTGAGACTCTTGGAGAGCTCATCGGCTACCCTGTTTGTGGCTAAAGTAATGTCGGTGACGTTCATGTGGCCAAACGACATAGGGAATCCTCCGCCTCCCCCGAGTCCGACGAGAGAACTCAGGATGCTCCTGGCATCGGGAAGACCATGCGAGGCCTTCGGCATGCCGTTGAAGCCTCCGGGCAGAGGTCCGTGATGTATGGGCGGCAAGCCATTGATGCTCGCGGCGGCGCTGTCTCCAGAAGCGCCAGGGAAAGACGCGAACGTGATGGCCTTGCCTTGACGAGGCACAAAGGTGATCGTATCCTCACTTCGACTGGCACTTCCGCTGTCACTGTTGCCACTTGGAAATGAGACAGACCCTCCACTCCCGGTGCTCGTTCCAGACGCGGACGTGGAGCCTGTTTTTGTGGGTTTTGAACCTGGAAAGTTGACGGTAGAGCCGGAACTCATAGAGGGCGCCGTCTCGTGGTCGCCGTACATGTCATCTTCCTCAGAGAACCGGGACAACGTAGCTCCAGACACAATGTCTCTCCTTGGCCCACTCGACGAAGGGAAGACTGTTTTAGAACCGCTGCTGGAACCCGGGAAGGTTGTGAGAACTCCCACTGCTAGCTGAAGGAAAGCACACAGGGCGAGGCCTACCATGGCGGAATCTGGACACTTCATGGTTCTTGAGAGCCTATAAAAGGGAAAAAAGGTCAAATGGTGCGAGATGAAAGTACATTTCTGTGTTCAATGTTGCCACGCTTCATTTACGCGTATCACGTGTTAAGTTTACCAGACAATTTTTATATTACTGTTCTCACTGCGGATATAAAAGCCTGAATTGCTTGGAAATTGGTGATGCGCATGCTTTATGTCCCCACTGATTAAAATGTAGAAGGCAGTTTTGAAACAATCACCGCTAGTGGCGTTCCCGTGAACATGGAGCTATAATGGCCGCTAGTGCATGAACACCAATACAAAGCATTCAAAACTGCATTGCAGGGGGTACCAACAATATTGTCATTACATTTTAGACGGGTATACACAGAGAGTAATGTGTTTTATCCCGTGTTTGACTCCGACCGATCCGGCGGAAAGATTATGTTTCAAAGCAAAGGTATCCGGGCTAGTAGTGAAAGATCAAATGCTTGAAATCCAGCAGCATTACCACTTTCATTAAACAGCCTTTCGTATACATTTAGCAATACTTCATTTGTGTCCTAAACTTGTTATGGTCATTCGCAGGCGCACAGCATTTATTCCACCAACAGTAATAACCGTGAGTCATCTTCCTTTGCATCTGCTAAGTTGCATCTGCAGTTTCGGAGCAACAGAAGTTGAAAATCTAACACTTTCTATTTTGAATATATTTTCTGCGTCGTACAATGAAAATAAAGTCAGCCACTGTGAACAGTGTGTAATGCGTTTCGTTACTTCCGCTTACGCTTTATTTTTTCATTGTTGTAATACGGATCTTACACTGGAAAGAGCACGGTGAATTTTAGGTCGTATTAAGCTATGCCGGCTGTTTGTCTTACGAAAGGCCCACGACGTTTAGAATGTACATGCTTATAAAATTACAATTCTCTCTTGTTAACTTGGGTAGAGATATCATCATCTATGAATAGGAGCAGAATGTTCCCACCTCTCATGCGCATTGCTAGCTTACAGTGTACCTCCACATTGCGAAAATTTAGTGACGCATAGCTACCTGGTGCCCGATGAATGGACTGTGACTCCTTCACCTTATGATCTCTAGTTGCAAAATGAAAGTAGTATTTCCCTGTGTAAATTCGCTGGGTCGAATTCAGTGGAATTAAACTTACTCTTTCTCGCATGACCCCATCAGTATTATTATGAGTGAGTAAAGTAGTGTTGGACCTTTTAGAAATTATAAATGCTTCTGAGAAGATTTTTACCAAGTCCATTTCATCAAAAATAAGCGGCTTGCAGGCGTGGAACTCACCAGCCTATCACGAGTATATATAAGCATAGAAATATTTGTCGCTCAGATCTATTAAGTACCTATCCCTTAAAGAGCCTACCATCGCATCCTTCGTGGGGTAATGTAGCAGTTTTGAGTATTGCTGTAACGTGTACACAACCACAGCTTCACCATAGCAACGGCAGCACTTCACTAAGGCCTGATCTCTTTGTTGGCGCGAATGCCTCTCGCCGGCGAGCCAGTACTTACTTGTTTCAGTCAAACGGAGCACAAATCGTCCGAAGGAAAACGAGCGTTGACTAGACCTGAAGGACCAGAACCGCTGTCCCCGTATGAAGCCGCCAACACCTCCGACCACACTGGAGTAAAGACGTTCACTGGTCTTTCGCGGAATGGGACGGCACCATTCACTTTTATATCCTACCGGGCCCGAAGCGTGCTCGGCTTCAGGCAAGGAGGTAGCACGGGAAAGGAAAGGACTAAATGAAAAGTAAGGCAGCCAGCCTCGCTGGTGCTCTTGACCAAAAGGAGAGAGGAAGAACACTATTTGTGTGTGGTGAAAATGAATGGAGAGACCGAGCGAGAAAAGAGACAGCACTCTTTCTCTTTCTCTCTCTCGATCTCTCCTTTCGCTCCTCTGCCTAGAGACTGAGCAACAGCAGGTGAAGCGGTTCATTTATTAGTCAGAGGCCGCTGGAAAGGCCTCTCTCGCTTTTTTTTTTTTTCCTAAACGGGCAAACAAGGGTTGGCCGCAAATCTGGGTCAGTACAGTGTCCGCGACCAGGAGGCGAGCGCAAGACTACAAGCGGCTGCCTTTCGCCCGAACAGAAACAGCGGGGATCTCCCACCGTTAGCCCGGCCGAGCATCCTCTCCCTCTTCGTTCGCGAGGGACGAGACCGAAAGCAGAAAAGAAGAGTCAAGAAGAAGGGAGAGCATACCGTTCTCTCCAGATTGAATCTCTCTCTCTTTCCATCTCTCTTTGTGCTTTTGCACGTGCAGTTGCAGCGCGTACACCAAGCGGGGTCCGTCCCGAAACGTAGCTCGAAACTGGCCCGCCTACCCTTTCTTTATTGACCTCCCCTTCCTCCTGCAGTGACCACCTCGTTGGCGTGTGTGGCCCGGTTGCATCGTGGCAAGAGCGTCTCTTTCTGGAGGCGGCCTTCTCCCATTGTCTTCTTTCGTTCCCTCTTCAGAAACAACGCAGCTCTAGTGAGCCACGTATAGCGCCGCGACAGCTGCTCCTGATCCAATTAGGGCTGCTGCTGGGAGTTATTACACAGCGCTTTATATGCGCTGATGAGGAACATTGGGCATAATCTTCTCGGTGCTAAGGATGGCACTGACTGTGGCTGTCGTGCGAGATACGAAATAGTCAAGCTTTCTTTAATCAGGCAAAGCATGGCAAAGTGCGAGCGCTCCAAGCGTCATTTCCAGATAATAACTAGAGACAATTCTAAAGAACTAGAGAATGCCTAGAGACAAGCGCTTACTGACAACTGATTATTTAATTGAATGGAATACTTACAATATATAGGCGTGGTGTGGCATTGCTCGCCAGTGGTGGAAAAAATGTCACATGGAGTGGCTGGCCATAAAAGCGATGAAAGACAGGTAATACCAGAGATAAAAACGGTAAACATATGCAAGGTGAAAAGACTAAATACGATAGCAGTTAAAAAGTGAACTATGACAAAGTGCAGGGGCCCCGAGAAACAAAAAAAAAAAACATATGCCGACCGCTTTTTTTTTCCTAATCACCCAAATTTCTTTAGCAGTGACTTCCTAAAAAAGACAGTTCCCTGCCATACAACACTTTCGAGGGTTCACTAACGCATTCAAAACTCTTTCGTTTGATGAAGTACGTTTCTCTCAATTCCCGGGTCACACTGCGTCTTGACTTCTGCCTAAATTGACAGTTTCATCTAGGCGAGGCATCCATTCTTTATTTTATAACATGTACCAACTAGCCCAACAAAATGTTCAACTGGAAGGTTCAATTCCCCGCTTAACTATTTTCGCACTCGCCATGCCGTAAATATTTCCATAAAGTTTTCATCATTGCTTGGCATCATCCAGATCCCAGTACGTCACCGGCGTGCAGTAATAGGTGATCACGAACACACATCCCGCAGAGTAATCCTAGTGAATGTGTGTGTGTGTGTGTGTGTGTGTGTGTGTGTGTGTGTGTGTGTGTGTGTGTGTGTGTGTGTGTGTGTGTGTGTGTGTGTGTGTGTGTGTGTGTGTGTGTGTGTGTGTGTGTGTGTGTGTGTGTGTGTGTGTGTGTGTGTGTGTGTGTGTGTGTGTGTGTGTGTGTGTGTGTGTGTGTGTGTGTGTGTGTGTGTGTGTGTGTGTGTGTGTGTGTGTGTGTGTGTGTGTGTGTGTGTGTGTGTGTGTGTGTGTGTGTGTGTGTGTGTGTGTGTGTGTGTGTGTGTGTGTGTGTGTGTGTGTGTGTGTGTGTGTGTGTGTGTGTGTGTGTGTGTGTGTGTGTGTGTGTGTGTGTGTGTGTGTGTGTGTGTGTGTGTGTGTGTGTGTGTGTGTGTGTGTGTGTGTGTGTGTGTGTGTGTGTGTGTGTGTGTGTGTGTGTGTGTGTGTGTGTGTGTGTGTGTGTGTGTGTGTGTGTGTGTGTGTGTGTGTGTGTGTGTGTGTGTGTGTGTGTGTGTGTGTGTGTGTGTGTGTGTGTGTGTGTGTGTGTGTGTGTTTGTGTTCAGTCATAACCTTTAGTCACGCCGTTAGGCTCAACGGTGCGGCGTATGCGTTGGAGTGTTTAACCCTTTATTGCAATCGCACCCTTTTCCATACGCGTCTCTAACGGTCTCCTGGGAATCGTAAAAACCCCTTCATCCCGGAAGAGACCTTAGCAGACGGTTGACGCAGGAAGTAGCGAATTTGGCGTTCGTCAGTTTCGCTTAACTTTTTTTCTGCTTGGGAACCTTTATGGACTTTCCGCGTCAACTTCTGTCGTCTTTCTTACCTAAACGAGAGGCCTGGCGACACGCAGAACTGCTCACCTGTGCTGCTTTCCCCGTTTCCTGCTTAGTAAACGTAGGAGGAAACAGTGCGGAGGAAGGGGGTGGGGGAGCAAAACTGCTATTTGTTGCAGTTGTGAACCTATCTTGAAAGCTTCCGTCAAAACTCAATGTTGGATTGGAATAGCGTTATTGGTTTAGACCCGGCGCACATTTAGTACTTGTAAGCATTAGAATTATCATTACTGCAAATAATGCCAGGACGTCGACGCTGGCTTTAGCGTATAAGCCTCCTCACGAAATTTTCATGAGTCCTGAAGGTGGATTTTCCACCTACAGGCGCCCACCCACCACACATACGCCAACCCCTTCACTCCACAATAGGAAGCGCCTAAAGATGCCTCTACCTCGCCCCCGACCCCATTCCGATGACCCAAAGCCATGGTGAAAGCAAATTCAAAGCAGGAAATGGTCAACCAGCGCTTTAAACTGTGCAGGAGGAGAAGCAAACACCAGGTAGGCTCTGCTTCTAACGAATAGGCCTTCGTATGAGACACGGGATCTTATCCAAATTTTTTCTGCTAATATTTAAATAAGACGACATGCAGACCATAGAGGTCTGCCTGTACGGATTCCTTGTTGCTTATTTTGAAATCTGTACTCAAACTTCATTGAATGTGAATAAACGAAAGTGCATAATTAATCATGCTGTGAAATGTCTTGGTGACCCTTCCCTTGTAGGTGATCACTGCTCCTCTGTTTTTGGCCTTCTGCGGCTTTGATGCAATGAGGTTGATGTACCTAGCGCACCCCAACCTCTTCAAGAATGAAAGCGCTCTCATTGCTTCCATGCATCAAGGCAACTGCCTCAACTCCTGACGCCTTATATTTATTTATTTATTTATTTATTTATTTATTTATTTATTTATTTATTTATTTATTTATTTATTTATTTATTTATTTATTTATTTATTTATTTATTTATTTATTTATTTATTTATTCCAGATACTGTCAATCCCCATTGGGATTTTTGCAGGATGGGCATATAACTGAACACAGACTACAATAATGGCGATACAAGGATTACAAATACATGAATATAGAAGAAAACAAGTTAGCAGGTGATAAACAATGTCATACACAGCATATCTGCTAGGTAATAATGCAGTGATACAAGGTATATAATGTATCTTGCTGTGGCATCTTGCTCTGTTGTACCTTGCTCTCCTTGCGTATGTAGTGCCTCATTGTATTCATAAGTTTGCTACGGTGGGACGGCTGGTGCAATTATAGCTCAAGGTTACTGTCCTCAGCAGCTGGCAACTGTATCGGTTTATGGAGTTTAACGTTCCAAAGTGACTCAGGCTATGAGAGATGACTGGCACCTGTATCAATATCAACCTCAATTGTTAACGCCTAGAGGTTTAGTTTGATGCGCTTATTTTACTGTGCAACCCTATCCATTAATGAAATCATAACAGATGTGGTAAAAATTTTTATTGATATGGCGCTCAAGTGAAAAGCGGGCTCTGTAAGTACCAGTGGTCTTCAAGAAATTTGGGAGATTTTTTACTTTCCTCAAGTCGAAGTGTCTGTCCTACAGTTCATGTATTAAGCAGAGGAGCGAATATACTAAATATTCGTATCTAAAGACTGCCCACAAATAATATAAGCCACAAATAACCAGTTACGTGAAGTCTAGTCGGCTGTTTTGACGCCATAATGTGTGCGGTAAGCTGGCTTTAACGCCAACTCTATTACAGCGTATACTTAATATTGCGTTTTAAGTGTTTACACACGCACTCCGCTTGTGAGAGCCGCCACTGGAAAATGTGCGTGCGCATCAAGCTCTTCGCTGTACAGCATGGACCCTCTAAAACGCAATGCTATAAAGTGAATAGCTTCTGAAAGTTGTATAATAATAGTGCTCGATGTTTTGGTACTGCCTACCACATCTATGAAGCCTTCGTAACTTTACCTCCTAACCACTGACTGCCATGGGTCACTACCTTTCGCAACACAAGTAGGTGGACAATCGCTAAAACAGCCTTCAATGTTGTAGAGAACATCATGCGGGACGTGAACAATAGCCGCCGGTGAAGGCACTGCGAAATAGATGTCCCCAGGCACCGAACTAATGTTTCTCGCAATTTTTGTAGCTACAAGTCGCACGTACTCGTCATGTATCATCTATGGTCAGTCGCCATTTATCAATATTCCCTAATTATCTTGCACTCGAAATGTAAGGCAGGTAAGCCAGATTGCAGGCGTTATCGCAGCCTGGCACACAACTAATGCGGGAAAAAATGATAACTTTTGCCACCCCTGCTGTGCATCTACGAGAATCCGCTGGAAGAGAAGAAAAAACTTCACATTCCAGGCTAAGACTGTTTCTGAACCCTGAGACAAGCACTTTGTCTCCGCACGCTTTCGACTGTCTTCCAAGCTTCCTCTCCACGTCTCCACGTCACGAAAGAAAGTCTAATTACGCTTTCTTTCCTCGCTCATACCGCACGCAGCTCGGCTCGGTTTACCGCAACGGCCGTCGCCACGAGACTCGAGCCAACGTAGGCGAGGCATGCAGGAAGGCAAGACAGATCTACCGCCGCCGGCCGCATCAAGGAAGAAAGAAACGGGAGAAGAAAACCAAGGGAAAGCCGAGAAAGACGCTGCGCACAGAAACACCGCGTTCGGCCAACAAGAGAAGCAGAGGCAACGCGGCGACGACGGCCGAGCTCACTTGTCGAGGAAGTGAGCACGCGCTGAGCGCGCGCGCTGCGCGTGGTCGCGCCGACAACACACCCCAAGCTGCTCATCACGCCTCGCTTCCCACACGAGGACTGAGACAGGGCGCAGGACAAACAGAAAAGAGCTGCAGAGAGAAAAAGAGAGAGAGAGAACCGCGGAGAAAGTAAAGTAAAGAAGTAAAGAAAGAGGTGCCATGGAAAGGGTCAAACACGGCGCCAGCGTGAAAGCGAAACTGAGGAAGCCAGGAAGAGAACGGTCCTCGTCCACTGACTTCTCCGTCCGAGCTCAGAAAAGAAAGAGCGCGGCCGGCTGAAGAAGCCACACACATGGAGGCAGTAGGGAAAGGCACTTACTGCATGGGCATATATACGGGGCGCGAACAACGCGGGGTTGCTGCTCGCGAAGGACGGCGATGAGAGCGGGGCCAAGGACCTGCCAGGTATTCCAACATCTGGGCGCGCCCCGGTGGAAGTGACCTTAAAGGAGAGAGAGTGACGAAGAAGCCGGGAAGTTGTCTCCGTTATTAGTGGGGCGAGCGCTCTCGTTCACTTCTGACGGCCGTCCGCAGGCCGCCCAGTGAGCAGGGAAGAGTGGTGATCGCTCCGAACTCGAGCGGTGGGGGTCATTCCCAAAATTCTCCGCTTTAGCTAGACCGAGCGGGCAGTGTCCTTCCTCTGGCACATTCTATACCTGTACTCTTGACGCTCTTCCGAAAAAGCTAGCACCAGACAAGTATGGTCAAGAAAGCGCGTGACTGTTGTGTTTTACAGGAGCAAAGACAAGAATGTCAAAGTGGAGCCGCATGACGATATAAGAGCTGGTTACGTAGTTCAGATGTACGAAGCTGCCAATACTAGCTCGAGTGGTGGTAGGCGTGAATATCCTGTATCGCGGGGATAAAATAGCATGGCCTGGCTTCCTGAAGGAGCAGTGTACATTCTGACGACCAGATAAACAATCGGCTACACTATTTGGATTTCACTCTAGTCAGTGAGCTCATTGAAAAACGCATATCTCATATAAATCAGGCCTAACATTTCCGGTTATATTAAAGTCAATATTTCCAGTTCTGGAGAAGAGGAGCCTACGAGTGGTAGCGCTTCGTGCGTTCGGTTATTTCCGCGCCTAATTCCTCTCTGTCCCTTTTGCATGCATTCGGCACGTATAGCGAAGGCACAAAGCCAGCGAACAGAAAACGAAATTCACTTCTCAAGTCTGGATTATCTAGGCTTCGACCACTAAGAAGACGTGCGTATGGCAGCGGATACGTCGAGATCGTGAACCTGTTAGCTCAGAAGGAACCTCGGTAGGATTTTCAGTGCGTGTATAAGGGCTCCGGTATCCAAGCGTTGCCCCAGAACCAGTTCTAGTGAGAAAACAAGTTTACATGCGATATCCTACATGCCTGCCGCGCTGGTGCCAAGCTATTACGGCCTCTTCAGTAATGTCGAAATTGGGGTTAGTTGGTAGCGGTCCATCTAAAACAGCGCACATAAAACACGAAACACAAAGAAGAGCAGGACGAACAAGAACGTCTTGTTTTAGATTTGATTTTTTGTTTTAAACATGTGCTGAATTTCCTGGCGCATGCTCACCGAGTGAGAGGTGTTTCTTCGACCACGCATCAATTGCTAGTGCGCTCTTGTTCGTCCTGCTCTTCTCTGTGTTTCATGTTTTATGTGCGCTGTTTTAGATGGATTACGGCCTCTCTTGAACGGCTTCTTTCTGCGCAAGTCGTGAATGGCGGCAAAGACCAAGCAGCAATATCATTCCTGCTGATATATCGAACCGGGCGCCTCCGAACAACCTGAGGCCGCCTCGAATTTAGGCAGCATACAAGAGGGCTCCTTTTTCGTGTACGTTGACGAGCACGTTAACGGTGGTTACTTAATGCATCTTCAATCATCATAAGTGTACTGTGTGCATATAACACATTCACATATTTGTACGTTTTAAGAAGGCAGTGCAGCGCGTATTTAAATGGGCACTTAATTGTTACTTGGAAAAGGAGGAACCGAACAGACCTGTATATTTTGTTATGGCCCTTGCATTGCTGCAACCATCAGAAGGGAGACACGACAACACCGCGTATACATAAGCAAGACAACACGTCTAAGTGGTCCTCGCAATACAGAAGGCCCTCCTTGCAGTCTATATTGAGGTATTTTTCGAGGCTGAAGACGGAAATTCAAATATTAAGCAAAACTGTGAGGAACAGACCCAGACCCAGCAACAGCGAATACGATACTGGAAGCGTACTTATAGCCGTCGCGCGTTATTTAAGATCTACGTAATCACGTACTGTGTAATGCTCAGAATTAAATCGAACATGCAAACATCTTTTTGAGGATTCACGGACAGAAAGCGATCAGGGAAATTTGTTTTCGCCATCGTCGCCTTGTATAAACTATTCCTTCAGTAGGTACAAGCTACAAAGGCGAAGAAATAAGCTATGTACCCTACTGTGCACGAGCCATTGGCCTCGCCTCAGTTAGGACACTCTTTGGCCAGCCCCAGATGGCGTCTAAGCCGTGGTAGCATAGTCGTTCAACTTTGACATTTGTTCCTTTCAAGATAAAATGTCACTATCATCATCAGCCAGACTATAGCGACTACAGGGCAGAGGTAGTTCCCATATACCTCCAAATACGCCGGTCCTGTGCCAGCTGCATCCACTTGACCCTTGCAAACTTAAACCTCACCCGCTCGCCTAATTATCTGGATCCCACTGCCACACTTTCCTTCCTCTGGAATCTAATTTGTTACTTTTAGCGGCATCGGTGGTCCTCTCTTCGTACTGCATTCCCTGCCCATGCCCATTTCTTTTTCATTTCTACTAGAATGTCACTAACTTGAGTTATTTCTCTGACCCACTCTGCATGCTTCCTGTCTCTAAATTTACAGCTATTATTTTTTGTTATATAGGCATCTGTGTTGTAGAAGCATTAGAACTATTGTTAAAACCATGTAGAACCATATACTTAAGTAGAATCATTTTATTTATCTTCCACGTTTCTTTCCCATAGGTTAGCCCAGGTAAGATACAAATGCTGTATATTTTCCTCCGGAATGATACCGATGAGCTGCTAGTCCTTATCTGCGAGTACTTAACAAATGCGCTCTATCCCGGTCCGAATCTCCTAGTTATTTTCCTTTATTGGTCCGTATCTACAGCTACTAATACCTGTCTTAGGTAGACATATTCCCTTACCACTTCCGGTGCCTCGCTGCCTATCGTAAAATGTTGTTCCTTTCCGAAGTGGTTGATAATTATTTTAGGCTTCTGAGTATTATTTTTTAAGCCTACCTTTCTGATTTGTCTTTCTAGGTCATTATTCATTATTTGAAATTCATCCCTTGAGTTACATAGCAAGGCAATGTCATCAGCAAATCCCACCTTGCTGAAGCATTCTCCATCAACCCTTATCCCCCCTTGTTCTCATTTCAGATCTCTGAATACTTCCTCTAAGCAAGCTGTGAATAGTACTGGGGATATCGTGTCTCCTTGCCTAACACCTTTCTTTATGGACACTATATTACTTCCTTTATGCGTAACTATGGTAAGTGTGCGACCACTATACATGTATTCGGGTACTTTCATATATGGCTCACCTACACTTTAATTTCAAAATGCCTGCATGGTTCCACCATGCTTGTCACCACGCAACATTTTTGGTTGGAGGTGCGGGGTACGTCATCCCCATCTTCGCCTTGGAGCATCGAGCCATCTGTAAGCCGGGACCATCGACCGAGAGCCCAGGAACATCGCCGAGCAGCCTCGCCCCAGCTCTTCCAGCCCAGACCCGACCATCTATCACCGCCCAGCCCCCAGCCCGGACCTGAAGACAACCAGAACCGAGACGAAGGAGCCGAAAAACCCGAATAGCCCGAAGGAACCGATGGGAACGAATACGCAACCCCCGCCCAAGCCGCCCGACGTGACCTCGAGCCATCGGGCCCATGAACTCTGGTAACGAATGGTTGAACAGCACCAGGGGAGGCGGATAACCCACGCATCAGACATCGTGGTGACAAGCAAGTTATTCACGCCTGTCTTTCCTTAAACATCCTCACCTTCACGTCACCATCAACTTCAAGCGAAACAATCGGGACGATCGCTCGGTGGCCCCGGGAAGTGTTACGAAGAAGATAGGCAGTGGCGCGAGAGGTGCCCTATTGCTACTACAACCATAAAATCATCCTTCACCCTATCGCCATGTTGTGCTGTCCTCTTCATTTGTCATCACGTAACAATATCACCACATTCCAAACTATCCTTTTGGCCCCACCACGCGGCCGGACTGCTTAACCTGACATTACGGCTCGCATTTTCATGCTAGCAACCAGTACCCTTCACGAGCCCACGAGCTCTGCGTCTCACGCTCGTGGCTTTTATTTCCCTTGTAAGAAATTTTCTGGCTCGTGAGAAAAATAGTGCTTTGTAACTGAATACATACATACATACATACATACATACATACATACATACATACATACATACATACATACATACATACATACATACATACATACATACATACATACATACATACATACATACATACATACATACATACATACATACATACATACATACATACATACATACATACATACATACATACATACATACATACATACATACATACATACATACATACATACATACATACATACATACATACATACATACATACATACATACATACATACATACATACATACATACATACATACATACATACATACATACATACATACATACATACATACATACATCTAATTCTTTGCCTGAATAAATTTAAAAGCGCTTAAATAGCTGCGCTCAAATCGCGCACCTCTTATGTCAGTGACTATATAAGGTTGTGAAGCAGCGCACAAAGAAACACATTGATAGGAATTGGGAAAAGCGCTTGTCTCTCTTCCTGTCTATGTGTTTCTTGGTGCGCTGCTTCACCATCAATGGCATAGCATCTAGCCCAATTATCCGCTTCACTGACTATATAAGGATTGGTTATATTCTGCCCAGTTGTCTGCCATCTCGCTGATAATGATAGTTTGTGGCTGATAGCGGGCGTAATTTCCAGGGAGCCCTCCACAATGGCATCCCCATAGCCTGAGTCCCTCTGACCTCAGACGTTATACAGTCTGTTTTCAAGAAGCTTCTACAAAATCCTGCCCGGTTATTTCGTTTACTGAAGCCCAAGATTTCCCCGGTTCTATTAGCAATTACCGTAGTAAATACTTTATAGGTAACCAACAGTAAGTCGATGGGCCTGCAAATTTTCAAGCTTTTGCTGTCCCCTTTTTAATAAATTAGGATATAATATTAGCGCTCTTTTAATATTCCGGTACACTGTTGGTCATAAGCAATAGCATACAGGATGGTCAGTTTTTGTAGCATGATCTCCCTACCGTATTTCAAAAGTCTGTGTTACCTGATCCTAGTTGCGTTCTTCCTTTACTTCCATCGCTTTCTTTACCTTCTTACCGACGGAATGTCCACATGCTCGGCGCTACTGACCCTTTCACTATCATCTTGATTATTTCGGCAACGATCTCTGTAAAAGTGTTTGTCTAATTAACCACCTTCAAAATATTGTTCGTGACAATGCCCGGCTTGTATCTTAGGTTAACAACGTTTGTCAAAACTTTTGATTTTTGATTGCGAGGTTTCCTTTTTGTTTTTGTTTTTTTTGTTTTTTTCAGAGCCACATCACGCGGCTAATAATGCATTCTCACTGTTGTACATCTGCTCAATATAAGATTTTTAGGGCTGCCCCCTGCAACGGTTAGGAGTTCCAATAATACTCAAGGAGCCCTGTTACCAGCTTTAGAAGACTCTGAACTTTTGACAAAGCTAGGTGTACATATTATTTATTGCTTTTGCCTAGTTTCGTCTCGCCCGCTCTCAGATGGAAGCGCGAATAAATATGTTTGAATGTTTGTGTTTGCGTGCAATAAAGCATGCTAAATTTTCTCCTCATTAGACTATCACATGTCGGTTACCTTGTGCTGATTGATTAATTTCGTACCTCTGCTAGTTATGTTCTGTCACTGAATATTTAATAAGATATCTCCTATTCTTAGATAATTTTCCATATCCTTGAAATATCGATATTGATATTTCAAGGGGAGGCAAGAGCAGCAAGGAGTGGCAGGAAGTTTGGCTGGCGGATATTATTAGGACGTTTGCGGGTATCAGCTGGATGCAGCTAGCACAGGACCAAGTTCATTGGAGGGGTAGGGAGGATCTTCGCTGTGCAGTTGGTGTAGTCAGGCTGATGATCATGATGGGGATCATGATGGTGACGTTGTCTATCTTTCCTACCGCCTACTTGTACTGCGAAATCGGTGTGATGTCTGAAATTATCGTTTGTTGCTATAGAGCACTCTGTTCGTTCTCTATCCGTGCTGCAGATAGAACCACATTTCTTCATCGAGCCATGTTACCGCGAATTCGTTGAACCGCGCACGAAATACATGGCTTACGTTCCCGCGGAAAGAATGGGGTTGACGTTCGTTTTTCATTCCACGCCCATGGACTGAGTTAGAGTTGCGTCCTCATCTAAGCTGAGGTGCGTGAAATCAGGCCCGTCAAAACGTCACACACAGTGTATAAGCGTTTGTTTACACCGCACTCAGACCTCCTTCTCTGGCATTCAGAATTTCCAGCCTCAAAACTCACAATGGCTTTGTGCTGCGATGTTCTTTACTCGTGTCTTGAGATTGGTTTTGCATGTATTTCTTTCATTCGCTAATTTTCATCGGATTAATTTGCTGCTGCTAACGTCACACTGGGCATTATCACTGCCTCATTTCCGGTTTTCTGCCTACTGTAGGAACTGATCAGCTGCCGAGTTAAAGAGAGGGGATGACTGTTGTGGGTTACGTCGTGCTCGATGATCGTGGTCGAACCACTGCTTGAAGCTCCGGATGTGCGTCTGAGCACAGTGGACGGTGTTGGGTTCGACGCGTCCCTCTAAGTGAGGGAAGACGCCGGGATGCGTGGTATATATGCGTAGATACAGTGTTAGTTTGGCGAGCTCGATCACAGAGGAGCATAGTAACCTGATAAAGAAAGCAAGTGACATGGTAATGCGCTATCTTAAACGGTGCGTCTCTACGAGTCACTCGTAATTCAAACTACGCTTCCTTTTATCGCTGCTTCTCTGAATGTACATGGTATTCTATTGGTATGTTTAAGTTTCAGGGGTTTTGAGTCCACATTTGTCAGAAGGTACTAGGATAGCTAGCGACAATACACACAGAAATGAGGAAAGAGCTGTTTTGGGGCGTCTTGCCAATGAATCTTCAAGGAAGTATGAGCAGGTGCCATTTAGTGAGATCATATATACAGAAGGTACTCGCACGTGATAACCTGTCGAGATCAGTTGAGCTTATTTAACGTATAGCTGGTCATCCCAATTAACCATGCAGTTGCACTGAAGACAGGAATAACTTCGAGGAAAAAGATTCTGTGCTGCTAGTTCATGACGCTAAAAACGGCCGCCTGGTTTTGACTTGGAGCTCAGACCATGCATGCGGGGGAATGCGTCGAGCACGACGCAGGAAGGAGGTAGCGCACGAGCTGTGCGTCTAATTATAACAGAGCACGCTTGCAATAGCCGACCCCTTACAGCCCAAATAGACGCGGCAGTCAGCAATAAGGAATAAGAAATTGTTACTAGGTTTCTTTTTTTCCTGTAACAATTCAGAGAACCATCGGGCGCTTACTAAAACTGCTAGCTATATTAGGCTGTAGAAGTACTAAGAAGTACTGGAGATGCGAAGTTCGGTCAACAGCTGTCCAAGAATTTCCAAGAGTTCTTCCGAAACCTCGACAAGGTAAGTCCAGTTTCTGGCGAACTTTTTCTGGAACAGTGGAAGTAACTCATATCTCAATCAGTTTGGGTGTCATTTTACAATCTAGAAGTGACCTTAAGTGCGAACTGCCGCTGTATGTATGACATTACTGAACGCAATAGGTGCAGCCGACGATTTTGTTGCTGCGCTTCTCCGTGTCGTGGCTTCCGCTTTTGTCACTACTGCAGTAATAAAGAGCAAGCAGCAAGTCCGTCGCTGGCAACGCTACCAATTTTGTCTTATCTTATCTGGCGCAGTAAGAATTCAGAAGCTCCCATGAAACCTTGAGAACATCAGCTATAGCCAGCATCATCGTAGCTTTGCGGGGCCAAGAACTCCATCGTTTTACAGGACGTCCGGTAAATCGTCGCAACATAAGCAGACCTGTGTTCCTGTTACGGTGCATGTACGTCTTTGCATATTTGTTTTGTTATCGCCGAGATGCAGTCGGGGCGCTGTTGTCGTGCGCCAGTCCCCTTGCGCCATGTAAAGCTGTACACGCTCATGATCTCGTCTGAGAGCAGCAGTAGTCAACAGCCACATCTTTATCTTTCGAAAGACATCTGGTTCTTACAAGTCGTTCTCATGTATCACAGTACTACTCAGTGGACAATTCTGGTGTCCCTGCAATGGCGGTCGCTTACCTCAAACGTTTCCCCCCTTGACAGAGCTTGACAGAGAAGAGGGCGATGACCAGCGCGCGCGAGTTGGACAACTCGTGATGCCAGCTGGAAACCGCATGGCGTGCACGACTAAGTGCATGCATACGAAATGAGGCAGGTCGTCGCTTGTAACGGCCGTCCCCTGTCCTGTCGTTCGCATCACATCACAAAATGCGCTGGAAGATTGTACGTTCAGAGCGACACTGTTGTGTTTTCTGTGATACACTAACGTGCCGTAACAGCAAACACAGGTTGCTGGCCCTTTTATATCCGAGCTCGCCTCTTCGGGTCTATCTTAACCGCTTAACTGAAGAACCACAAGGATGTCGAGCGAGGTCCTTATACGTCACGTTCTTAGAGGATATTATGCGATCCTGGAAAAGTAAGACTGCTCTTTTTCCAAAGTTCGTTTTAGTTATTGTTTTACTTTCAGGCTGTCGAAATACCTAGTTTAATATATCCCAAACGTCACAGTCGTGTTTTTACATGCAAAATTTATAATCAGAAAGAAATTAATAAGAAATCAGCAAAATCAACAGTGGAGCATTCGCATGCAGCCACATAATTTCGCGCAGGTACCTCGAGAAGCGCCGAAGTTACTCAGTCGGCATTCAAGCGTGTCACGCCTTGCGTCGAATGCAGATGAGTCCACCTTTTTGCATCGCATAACTCCCTCCCCGTTTGCAGGTCCTTCCTTCCCCGTTCCGTCCGACCTGCTGCAGGCTCTGCGCGCTCGCGAATGTCGAGCGCGTCTTCGGGGCCAGCCGTTTCGGTGACCGCGCGCTCGTTCCTTCCGGCATTCGCTGCAATACCGCACGTGCCACAGTGAACGCAGTACAGCGACGAAAGAAATCGAGCGAGACTTTGTAAGGAGACGCAGATGCTTGCAATTTCTTTATTTAAACCATTCGCGTAAAGCGACCCGGATTATATATATGTGGTGGGTGTTTCCGAAGAAAGCGCCAAACCCTGAGCGGAATACAATATTCGGCACTCTTGTGGCCACATGTGCGTATATATGTATATATAGGCACAACGGGGTTTTACATCAACGAAAGCCTCGAAAAACATGCCAATAGCTTCGATAAAACACTGTCTACTAATATTTTTCACTAGTGTCGGATGCTACTGACAGATAAAAGCCATCTTTCTTCGAACGCACAGCGCGGCCAGCAAAAGAATTTTCAAGGCGTACCACATAAGAGGAAACAACGTGCGCCAACGAGCTTTCAAATTTGCTACATGATAAAATTCTCGGTTCCAAGTAGCAGAACGTGCAATTGGTTATATTTTTTGCTCGTTCATTTTTATTGTTTGCTTGTTCACAGTCATTGTCATTCGTTGTGCATATTTGTGGCGAATAGAAAATCGAAAGATTTTAAGGCAATTAAGCAGGACGCGTGAAGGGTTTTGTACACAGCTGAAAGTTTATGGAAACGATGACAAGCAGCGCACAGCGCGAGAGTGCGTCGGAGTTTAACACGAGAGGTGATCGGCTGCCGAAATGCGCTATGAAAAATTCAGTAAAATGGAGCATAATGGACCAGTAACATTTGACGCCATGTCCAATTAAAGTATACTTTATCAATGTTTCTGCGGGCTATTTGCCCATCATCCTATAAACGATTGCCGGTTTAAGGTAGAATACTAACTCTTGATGCCAAAATTGGATAGTCACATGAGAGACATATCGGGAGGACATCTTTTCCTTTACTGAAGTCGCAAAGCCCTGGAAAATCATCAGAACCGGACAGGTTGCCTACTGTGTTTTATAAAAGCATAAGAAACCAACTGGCACCCCTTTTAACCAATATTTTAACGAAGATTTTGTTGTGAAATTCTTTTCACCATTATTTTTATTGTCCCATGCAGTACTAACACCCAAAAACCGATGATCCAATTAACCCGGCTGCAAAAAGGTAAATCCTTTTGAAAGCAACTATTGGTTAAATTTTTATGAAGGTGTTGACGAGAAGGCTTCAGAGTTTGAGAGTGTCATGAGAGATACTGTGGGTAGTCATCAGACATGTGGTATCAAAGAAAGCGATCTCGTTACAAACATACAGAAGGCGTGCCGTGTTTTGGAGGCATGTGATGCCACGTATGTGCATTGGCAATGCTGCAAGAAGAGTTGGAAAAAGCTCAGTGTCCCTCTGTGTCCCTCACAATATTCTTTTCCAGCTAGAGCGCACAAGCGTTGTAACGATCGCTCACGATGTAGTGAAAATGGCTTACAATGGTTGCGCCACACGTATATTGCGGACAAAAACGTTGGAAGCCGCATTCAGGCGTTGAGGAGAATCCGCGTGGGTGCTGCGTTAACGCCTACTGTAAAATCTTCCTGAGCCACCCAGACTGCTCCCCTGAACTGCCCTTTCTGCCCAGCCCCTGCTATGGAGGCCACACTAAACCACTTCCTAACAACTTGTCCTGGTCTTCGCGTGGTCTGCAATGCACACCTTAGAAGCCACTCTTACCACCATACCAGACCGCCCGAAACAGGAGTATGGACACATGGCTCACACCACCGACGAGAACTGTTGGCATTCATTGGGGCCACAGGCCTGTATCATTATATTTAGACCCTTAAGCCGAAGGGAATACTTCCGCATCCTATTCCCCCTTTCTCAACTTATGCCTTGTAGCCAACTTGTCAAAAAAAGAAAAAAAAAACACCCCTAAATGTTCAGTCGTGTCACGGTTTGCAACCTTACCTTGATTGGCAAGATGTGGTACGTGATGCAAGTGCTAAAATGTTCTCGGCTTAACTTGGAAAAATTGCGGAAAGTGTTTGTGGGGTCTTCTTCTTGGGAACGGACAAATCAAACCAACTTGTATCTAAGGGTAAGTGCTGCAGGTCTTGGTTTACGTTATTTATTTTATTCCACAGTCAGCTAACAGATTTGTGTTCTTTAGGAATGCTATGGACCCTTTTTAACTCTCAGTGTTTCAGTTGGTTTGGACACCGTTTGGCGCGAAATAATCGTCGCATCACAATGCATTCAAGGAGCCTTTCCTTAGCATTTGGAAGAAGTCTTGTGATCCTGTCATTTTCTTTATACACGTTTTTCATCAGGTTATTTTATTCTAGAGACACGAAAAACAAATTACCGAGATATATTTAACTGTTCCCTCCATCCTCATAGGATCTTGTACAATACGCACTCTATAACAGACGTACTAAAAAGAGCATAAAAAAAAGAGCATTTTTCCGGCAGCCTAAACATCTTTTTTTTTTTTTTTTAACTACAAAGCGGATCTCTTCCTGTTAAAACTCGATTGCAAGAGATAGGAGTTTGTGTAGATTGGAGGAATCCATAGTTTTCTGTGCAAACAGCATATGAAACCATTGAGCATATTTTCTCGGACCGCTTTTCAGACTGCTGCGATTGCGATGCAGTGTTTTTTTTTTTTTTTCTGGCACGTCCTCCAAAGATCCATTAAAAATATTTTCCGCTTGACCCCCATGGTATCATGTACCGCCCTTCTTAAAACGAGGATAGTATTTCATGCGTACTTGTAAGGGATTAGGGCCTGGATAGTATATGGGGAAGCAGGATGGTGGTGCATCACAAAGATCCTTAAGCACTGACAATCAGAGAGTACTTTAAGGCCATATTGTAACATATACTGAAGCAATTAAACTTGTGTACCCAGCACCTACCTGGTTTTCACATATTGATCCCTTAAAAGGAATAAAAAGGTTTTAACTACGTTAACACAGTCAAATACAGCTGGTGTTTTTTACGTAGACGCTGTATATTTAGATATTTTTAATAAGATTTTTTATTTTCTCCCTGAGCTCTGGAGAAGATTCATACAAGATTCGCGGTTGGGATTGACCATCGTAAGCATGCTTTCACGTTTTAAATATTTTTTTATTTATTTACAGCGCATTATGCAAATCCAAAGCAAGTTTTGGACCCATAGCCAAATGCTAGTTGTGGGTCCGAACAAAAAATTTTGGTTTAAGTTTAAGCAGTAGTGATCAGCAACACAGAAATTATACATAAGAAATATCCCATGTCAGGCCGAGCGCATCAATGGAACAATACCAGAAGAAAAAATGTCAGTGCAGAATGTTATTTTCCAGTGAGCTAGTGATATTGCAGAAATTTACAAGATACAACAGCCCAAGGAGCTATACCAGCCCCCCAAAACAGACAGTGATTACATTTTGAATAAAACTTCACTTGATGAAGACAAGCATTACATTCTTCTTGCAGTATGTTATAAGATAAGCTATATATATTTTATGTTTGTTAAAAAATGTGTCTTGGCTGCTACCTTAAAGTTAAAGCTATAGCCGTTGAAACTATAGTTCTGAGTAAGAGCTCATGCTGCATATTTATTTCCAAAGATAAGAGTTATGGTTAATATGCTGACGTACGCTACCTGATGTACACACATGTAGCAGCAGAACTCAGCTGCGTTTGAACAAGAGTAACTCTTTAGTCGTATTTTGCGTGTTTTGTATCGCACCACGAAGAGCTCTGAAACGTATACGATGGAGTACACTGCTGGTGTTCTTACCTCACAGCAGCAAAGGCTTGCAGAGACCTCTTCCCATCCACTCTATCACGTTCCCATTCTCCTACTCCCTTCAAGTCTAAGAGCCAACTCCTTTCGATAAAGGTACGTTCACTCATCCCCTATGATCCGATTCTTGGCCTTCTGTCAAGACAGCATCTAAAGTGTGGGCTGCATTTATGAACGTGCCTCGCCAACATAGGCCGCCTGTCGACTTCGTCCATGAACCAGAGCGCAATGATGCGGCCGCACATGTCAACCTCTTAGAGCCACTTGCCACATCGTTACATATCGTTCCTTGCTTTATTAACTGTTTTTATAACTGGCATTTTACTTTTCCACAGGTATAACGGCGAGCTCAAGTATACCTACCCTTCAATAGAAAAAGATGCATCCGAAGTATACTTACATCTTCTAATTTAACGCGCCTCTACAAAATTGACGCTAACAGTTTATAGTATTGAATTAGATTACAGACAGTAAAATGAGTTTTTAGAAGGGAACTGGCCCGGTATGGGCCAGAGAGGACGTTTTTTCGAGAACAAGAGCATTCCTGCCTCTAATCAAGAGTGAATGGGCATGCGCAGTGCATTTAATGTAGGGAGAACGTAACGCTTCGTTTGCTTCAGAAGTGCAGTAGCCACTGACTTGCCGAAGTTATGGGAATATTTTTTAATTCTAAATGCAGATCGCTAGACATCGCTTGGCCTGATCACAAACGGAGCGCATCGCTCCGGCGTAGATCCCTTCCTCCATATTTGCCATCGGAATATGTTCGCACCCGCGGGAGCATGCTCCCTGATGCATGTAAGCCAAACAGCGCGCAGACCTGGTTCTCGTAATTCGCCCTCTGCAATGGCCACCGTCGCCTTCGCCCTGTTTCGAGCAGATTTTTGTAGCTGTTGTCAAAAAAAGCGTATCTAATGTCATGAATATTTGCGTTTCTGGTAAAGCATAATCAAATCTTAGATCGAAATTAACACATGTCTTTTAAGCGGCAGAGGTGCCGTTTGAAAAAGCTGCCGACGCCGAGCGCAGCGCAACAGCATCTCAAACGAAGGAGATGCTCCTGCTATAACCCAGGGGCTCGCTCATTATAATAAAAAAGAACTTTAAAAAATGATTAGAAACACTGTCCTTATGTCGATTATGATGCGGAACCATTTACGAGATATGAATGCGAAAAAAATGTGCTTCGAATATGTCTACGTTGTCAGGGCTGGCGGCGGGGTTTAGTCTTATTGCTGCCGCCGAAGAGGGCAGGAATAACATTGAGAGCCATGCATACAACTCACGTGGCGTGCTTTGTAAGGTTAAAATAAAAGAAAAGCTTACGACAAATAAGTTATTCCTTCTTACGTTGTAGCAGCTTCTTTTGCGACAAGTAGCCACTCCTCGTCTATAAAGAGCCGTTGCGACGGCTGCCCACTGCGATATGCCTAATGGTGGTGCTTGCCAGTGGCGTCTGCTCCTTGCTCGATTTCGATGCAGCCCGCCACGCAAGAGTTTTCACTGCGAGGATTTCGCAGCTATCATGTTAAGAAGCGAGAATGCGCCGGTCGTGGCAGGGAGTAGAAACGGCAATATAAGAAGCGGCATACGCGCTTCCGGCCAAATCCCCCCGAGTTCGGCGGAGCAAATATTGTTGCTTTATGGAGCGATCCGGGATCCATACCTTAATCCCAATCTGCCATTGGAACAGAACAGATGTCGCTCCCATTCTGCCATTGAAATAGAACTGCCCCAAACGGAGCAGAAACACTTGATTTGGATCTGCCATTTGAATTCAACATATATGACGAATAATATATGAACACGTAAAAATCTGCGAAATACGCGGTATTAAATAAATTGGTTCACAGGAAGGGAAAGGCGCAGTAACTGTCACACTTGCTCTGTGGACACCCGAACCGCGCCGTAAGGGAAGGGAGGAAGGTGGGAATTAAAGTGGAAGGAGAGAATTACTTTTTTAGACACAGTCACATGAGGAATAAAACGTAGTGCCTGCGTGAGCGCGCGTGAGCCTTAGTGCGAACTCTTGCTCTTCTCTAATTGATGAAACAAGAGCCTCAAGCAGCTCGGATCGCTGGTAACCGGCTACTGGCCGATCCTTGGAGTCGCCCGCCAGAAGACTCGCCCTGACCCCACCATGCAAATGCCGTCGCCGGTTCGTCGGAGGAGAGGGAGTAAGGACGAAGCAGAGAGACGGGCAAGGCCGGGACAGCGAATACGTGAAAATACCACACGGGCGCGTGTTACGGGGGAGGGGATCTCCGATGAACTAACGGCGAGCATCCTCGCTGCAGGTGCGGCGACGAGTACGTGTCGGAGCAACCGAGAGAGAGGAGGCCGCGTGGCGCATAGGCGCCGTCCGCGCACTTGACCCTGATTCTCTGGTCGCGATAGCAGCTGTTCGCGCTGCACCACAGCAGATGCGATAGAACGCAGGAATGTCGCGACGCGGGGATATCGACACGGATGGATGGATCGTTGGCTGGCGCTTTTCGTTCGATAGGAGCATCCAGCATTAACTTGGCCAAATGCACTGCGGCCGATGTCCGAATGCGTTCGCTTGTTGCCATGACTGTACTAGCAGGATGTAAACGAACACAGTTTCCTCGTCTTTGTGAATATAACACTGAAGCTTGCATATCGCAGACCCAGCTTATTAGACTTTTGGCCGCGTATTTTGGAAGTGTCCTTTATTTGGACCAGGTAAAATTGGCGCTGCTTAAACTTAATGATTCAACTCGCACCAAAACATTGCTGGCAATGCCTCCGCCAACATCTCGTATAGAAGCTCTGACCCCCCTTTGAATCAAACACACAGCGCAATGGGTTCCTACTCTCGGACGCTTCACTATGATCTGCAAGTCTCTGTTGCACACGCTTTTGTAATATTAATTTTTTTTCATCATAGTCACTGCTGCAGTGCCAAGTGCAGTATCAGCAGAGATGACGTAAAAGGTAAATCAGGCTAATTGACATGATTAAGCTGTCACCTCCGCGTTTAATGCTGCGACGAATCGACGTGGACATACTTCAACATATAATTTTTCTACTTGGCAGGTCTTTCCAGAAAGTACGCTACCCCTTCTGGCTTGACCTCGCCACTGCCCCATATTTTCTAAATATCATCCAGACCAAAGTGTATGAAGGGCCGTCAGATGCCACGATTCCTTACTAGGTCACGATTTTCCGCTGCGTATGATGGTAAGAGCAAGGATGAATAGGGACAAAATTCGCCCAGAGGCAAGAAAACCGCACTTCGGTTATCAGAGCTATGCGATTCTACGCTGAAAGAAAAGAGAAAAAACTTCAATCCAGATGTCGATGGAATCGAATAGCGATTGCTACGTTGAGGCTTTATATTGGTGACCAAAGATAACAAGGCGCTCCCTCAAAACGGCAGGATTTGGCAATCTTGGTGTATTAGATACACGTATAAACCGTCCACCCTTAGTCCACAGCAAAGTTTTACGTAATGCACTGCAAGTAATTTAATTGCTTTTAATTATTTACATTACTTTAGTTTTGTACTTAATACTATAATTTATGAAAGAGATAGCTGAATTACATTTTCGTTAGTTAATTGCTGGTAATCAACTATTTTCGTCCCGAAAACCAATGGTAGGTCTGCGAACCTCGCACTAGCGGTGAACCCTGGTGCTATTGGGAACGCTTCCTTGGTGGGAGACGCCGAAAACGGAACGGCTTTGAACAAGCATCGCGAACGATCATGTTTGGGCCCCGTTCCGAGTCACTGCCGCATCCTTCGGCAGTTCCTGTTCCGACAAACATCACGCGCCCGCACAGTAGGTGCCCCTCGCCTCCTGAGATAGCACCGCAACTTACCTCCTACCAAACTAGGCAGCTTCGACAGAAAGCACGATGGCGCGGATATAGCTCAGGAAGACACGCAAAACAAGAATTCCGGTGATACCAGTCCTTCTGCTTGAACGTTTCGAAGAATCAGGAGGAAACGTATGCACACCACAGGACATCCGTAAAGGAAAAGAGTAATAGTGAAGGAAAAATGAGGAGGAAGCTGCATAAAAGACACAGCCACGCCGCTGTGTATGTCTTTTCGTCCTTTCTTTTATTGCAGTTTTTTTTTTATTACATGGGAAACTAACCAGACTGAAATTAGACGCTCGCTATATCTCAGGTCCTATTTCAGGGGCGCTTAACAATGCAGTCTAAAAATCAGGAAACCGGGAAGGTCCGCCCGCCAAGCAAGGATATGTGTACCGACGCTGTGAACTTCCTCAACGTGCATTCGGAAGGGAGATAAATTTGCCTCCTTCCGCGGTATACCTATTTTTCTTGTTGCCAGTACACGTATACGCGCTGAACGAACATTAATAGCAGGTTTTCGCGACATCTTTTTAAAGCTATAAGCACGTGGTGCTCATAATCGCTCGTGCATTACATGAAGACAGGCAACGTTATTAGATTTTCTCTAATGGGCGGGGGCTGGTCAAGGCCCATGCCCGAAGAGGGGGAACCCCTCACGAATAAGGAAATTGGTCCTACCTAGCAGCACTGGAGACCAATCCCACCACTAGGCTCGCTGATCCGGCACTCCCATGGCCCGGGTATGCACCAGTTTCTTGAAATAGGCGCAAACCACTGCTCGCCCTGCTTTGCGACTTACTTAGATGCACGGCGGGAGAAAAGAGCCTAAAGAATACTGCACGCGCTTTGAAATTCTGTCAGTGTGAGCTACTCTCGAGTGAGCCACGTGCCTCATGGTGAATTCTATGTGTGCTTGTCTGCTTCTCAACGGGTCTTTTGAATTGCCACCGCTTCGGCTCGGCAATCATAGGGCACGCGTGAAAATAAAATAAAGGTGGCATTACTTAGCGTCTCGGGATCCTGATCACACAGTAAAAATCCGCAGCAAAAAAAAAATAATAAAAAAAGCCCCCAGAACGGCTACTACCTTGAAAATATTGCACGTTCTTTTACGAGTTCGGAGCACACTGGCCGCAACATACAGCATTAAAACCAGCATCGCAGTTTTGCCTAAGTATACTGGCGCGCAAAATGCTCGCATTGTCGCACTCATCTTCTCTCCAGCGCATTAATCGAGAGATTGTCGGTGTAGGTGGCAGTCTTTTCACGAGAAAAGAGGGGGGAAATTAACAACGGCAAGTTTGATACACAGCACGTTATGAAAAGTAACCCTATGAGCCCCTCCTCGGCGGCGCAGTGGTTAAGGAACTCGACTGCTGTGCCCAAGGATGCGGGACCGAATTCTGGCCTCGGCGGCTGCTTTTTGATGAAGACGAAAAGCTAGGCGTCCTTGTGCAGTGCGATGTCAGTGCAAGTTATAGAACCACAGGTGGTCAAGATTTCCGGAGCCCTCCACTACGGCGGCTCTCACAACCTGAGTCGATTTGAGACCTCAAACCCAGTAAGTCAAACCAAACTAACACAATCTAATAAAATCAGTTGCGGCTGGTCGAGCGGGTTAAGCTAGAAGGAACAGCCAGAAGTCCTCCTGGGAGTGTTTACATTTTTTTTATTTAAATAAAGTTTTTTCCTCCTCCTCCTCCTAATAAAATGTCAACGAAGCCACCCGATTCATTGCAGCTCGAATAAGTATTCGCCATGGCAATAAACGTTGGAGGGGAAGTAAAGTAATGGTAGTCGGTTACTTTTGTTCAGTGATGTTTCACGGGATGTATTCGACGATGTAATCAGTTACATTTCATATAAAATAATTGCAATTGCAATCGGGTATTTGTTTTCTGTAACCTGTACGTGACTGGTTCCTAGCGGCTGCGGAGCAAATAAAAGATCTGTGACGTAGCAGAGGACGCTAAGAATCTCTCTACGCCGAACAGATCGCCATTGCAAACGCAATCTGAGAACTTGAATTTTATGGCTTTATCTATCAACGCCAGTCTTGCAGGGCTATTCGAGGAACAAACTGGCAGTAAGAGGAAAGTTATAAGACTTATCCAGGTTTGGAGAACAGTAAACGTGCATACTGCTCTAAAACGAAGGAGCATATATGCAATCATGATTTGACAGGCAGACGACGACTGGATATACGTAGAATTCCTTACCAATAGGGAAGTAGATGGAAGTATACAGAAGTTCGACAGCATTACCAAGAGGATAGAGATTTTTTTTATATTTACGGTACCGAGCTACAAGCCTGCGTGCACCCATAACGATTTCATGATGACAATGCTGTCGAAAACTGTTTGAAGGCTTACAATCTCCAATGAGTCAAGAATAAATACAGTAAACTGAACTCGTGGGCGACTCCAATACCATGGAAGACAAGAAGCGTGCTGGAGAGCAGGCCATGGGTTTCCTATGACATAGGCTGTAGAAACAGAGTTTTGGCGGGAGGCGGAGGGGAAGAGGAGATTGGTAGAGGTCGGAAAATGAAGTATTTTATGGCTCCCAAATGCATTCATCCCATTATGGGAAAATCAGTGAACGTAGAGAGACCGAATGAAGACGAAAATGAAATAGACTTCATGGGCTGACCCCGGCATCTAGCAAGGTGTAAGGTCCTCGGCAAAGTGCGGTGCAATGCCCATAGAATGTACAACGACCTCAATGGTCAAGCAATGAAATATAACTGAAAGAAAAATCATATGGATTACAAAAACGCTGGCATGACAGCGAGATTTGATATTGGAAACGACAAAGCGCGAAAGTCTGTAACCCAACAAAGAAAACAGAACCACCCTCGTGTGCCACATCAACAAGGTCTTTTCGGATGTATGATGTTTTTCTATTATTTTTCTTTTTGTGGTCTACACATCCTCGTTTTTTCTTTTTCTTATTTCCATAAAGTTTACCCACTAACTCAGTTTCAGCCGGGAGCTCATGGTTCTCTTGAACCTTCCCGGGCGCAAGTTGACTTATTATTGAATAAATAAAATTATATTGGACTGACTATCGAGAACAAACGTTTACAAGAGCGAGATGTTGGAAGAATGCTACCAGCAGCAAGTAGTACTGCTTTTGACACAGGTATGAGCAGGTTTCATGTGCGATCTTTTGTTTTATTCAATTGTAAAAAAGGAAAATGAGGGGATAAAAAACGAACTCAGAGGGGTTGAGCAAACACAGAACAAAAGTCAGAACCGATACCAGCGGCATTCTGTACCCAGGATTTCCTTGCATCGGATCGTTTCCAACATCTTTCTTCTCAATTCGTCTTTGCTCCTTCGTGCACAGAGGTAGTCTCAGATCGCTTCATTTACAAAGTTGGGGACTGGCGAAACGGAACCACGTACTCGTGTGTCGTAATGAGTGCCTTCATACGCTGTCGGGCTAAATGTTGACACTGCCGCTGTTTCGCTCGTCCCTTCTTGATATAGTTTGTTCGAGTTGCTTTTTTTTTTTTTTTAATTCTGACCCGAAACTGCTCGGTTGCTCGTGACACTCCCGCTCTCCTTATTTCATTTATTCTACGTGTTGTCTTTGTTCAGCAGGCTGACAATTTAAATTGTGTACAATGATGTGTTGACCGTGTTGCCTGGCAAGCTCAACCTCACATCAGGAAAACACACACAAAAAAATGATAACGTTTCAGCTAATACCGCCAGTATTTACGTAACGCTCTGGCGCACGTGCACGAGATCAGTGATCCGTCTTCTCCGTTTACAAGGGCTAGTCTTTAAATTGTCTACATATCTGTGGGCTAAGTACACAACTCCAATGAAAACGTCTGCGTAGTAAGTAAGCAAAAAAAAATAAAAACGCTGCTCTCATTCTCAGCTAGAGAATTTATACGATGGCCCTGAAGTTGTGCTCTCAATCCTGAATGTCCTTCTACAGCCATTCCGGACTTGTAAGTTCTAAATAGAAATTGTTTGGCAAAGGTGTTGAGATTAATTATAGAGTCCCTTACCTCTTAGTTATCGTCTCCAACTATCCTTGATGGAATTGTTTATAGCAAAAGGAAGCTGTTTTATTCTTGTTAGCGAAAGAGGGATAACTTTTCTCTCTATAATGCCCTTCATTCAATTCCGCTGATTAATTTTTCGACTTTCGTCATTGTAATAACCTAATCATGATGCAGTCGATAATTACCTGTAGTAATATATAGATGAACGACACTGAGTGCTCGCACTCTACTTTTAAGAACGTTACCTACTATACCTATATTTGCCCGTTTCTCGTCCGTTTCTCCGTCGCTCTTAAACTGCGCTTTTCCTTTTCTAGACCGGCCTTATATATTCCACCTGGCAATCGGTAGGCGTATCGCCCCTTACAATCGCCATTGGTGACAAAATTGTAGTCCACCCATTTGACATACGAGGTTCTGAGTGTGTCAAACAAACTGGCACCATATGGCGCGCAGAATATTTTTTTCAATCTGAACAGTAACATGTGCGAGGGATTCACACAAATGGCCTTGGATCCCCGAAACCGTGATAAGATGCGACCTTCGGGGAGCCTTGGTGGGCGAACCAGTGGTCGTAAAGAGGTGCGGGTGGTGCGAATCATTGTTTCGTGGGGCACACGTTGGTACCGGAATTGAGGCATCAGGATTAAATTCTGTAAAACTCGAGCTGATGCTCATAATCGTACGCGTGCACTGGTCGAGCTCTTCTTTTACGCGATAGCGTTAAATGCCCCGTTCAGCAAAAAAACACGGCGTCGTGCGGCGTAATTGAGAGCGAAAAATCACGTGCATGGCACTGGCAGCTGACATGGCTGCGCACTAATTGGTCTTAGCGTTATCTGGCATTACGTTTGGCAGAAGTGGTCAACTCGGAACTCTCTTTAATTTGGGAGGGTGATATCAGAAGCAGCATTCCAGGACCCTTGCATTCGCTTTGCTCCTAGGCCACTAAGGCATGTCTGTACGACTTGGATAAAGCGAAGTTTTATATTATTGCGAAAGCGATACTACTCGCACTTTCAAGTCTTCGCGTGACCCGGCCGCAGTTACGTCTTACGCACGTGACGCTGTGACGTCACACCCCACGGTACACACGGGCTGGCAGGAGCTGCCAACTTGGATCTCTCGTTTCGCATGTGACGGTTATGTCAGAAACAACCTACTAGGACCCTGGCATTCGCGTTACCCCTATATGCCACTCAGGCACGTTCATACGGCTTGGTTATAGCGGGGCTTTATATGTGGGCTGAGCAAGAAGAAAAGAGAAGAAGAAGAACACTCGGTCACCCGCAGCTGATGCTTCCCAGTCGGAAAAAAAACTACAGAAAATTTTCTGGTGTTACGACAGAATTTCTGTGCGGTTTTTGACGGGAAACCTGTTGTGACAACAGACCGTTCTGCAGTAACATCACATATTTCTGTAGTTACAACAGAAAAGTGTTACAGAACTACAGACAACAGAAATATACTACAGAAAAACTAAAGAAGTACAGAAAAGTCTGATGGCTACGACAGAACTACAGGATATTTTGTCGTGTTTTTAACACAGCTCTGTAGTTTTTTAGACTGGGTTTCGCTCAATGTTTGGTTCAGCAGCGTTGAACCATTGTCTTTTTTTGGGGTGGTAGCATACGCTATCACGTCATACCCTAAAACAAACCTCAGGTTTCCCTCATAATTGTTTGGACATATTCCCATTAGGCGACTAGCATCGGTGGGAGCCCCGGAAATAAGCAGAGCTCCTTTCATTTTTAGACTGGCGAGCAGCAAACTTTTTAACACAAATACTCGGTTGGGGTGCAACGGAGGCTGAAAGAATTGCGCTTTGAAAGGCTTGTTGAGCGAGTTGGTTCAACATTATTTTAAAACAGCGCTATAATACGAACTGATAGAAAGAGGCAATACACATTGCGCTAAACTGACAACTGAATTTTTATTCATGAAGCATATCTTTTTATACACAGCTGCTGATAACAATTCGACGAACCGTCCCGTCATATGTATTAATACGTCATCCTCCCTTCCAAAACAGCGCTTTCCTTCCCTTGAAGTGTTAAAGAAGTGCTGCTTACGCATGTTTATTTGCCATCGGCTATGTTTACTGCGTCAATAATTTCTCTGGCTATTTGGTCTTGGTTTCGGCTTATTACTCCTGTACATTGGAAGCACGGTTCACACTTGCAGTCCTGACAATGGTCGACAACATTCTCGTCCCTTTTCCGCTCTACGTTGTTCTTGTGCTCACGGATCCTATCATTTAAACAGCATCCCGTTTGGCCAACGTATGTCTTTTCGCATAACAGCGGAATCCTATCCTCAACTGCATTTTCGCATGCGACAGCGGGGGCTTTGTGTTTCTGTGTTTCTTTTTACCACTGGTGTTTCTTTCTTTGCAGGTTATTATTTTACACAATTTTGTGAACTTGTCTGGTGCGGAAAAACCATCTTGTTTTCGTCCGGACAGCAATTCTCTTCAAGTTATTCGCTACCTTCTGAATGCATGGGATCACGACTGTATTTTTGCTCTTTCTACCTGCATCCTGGCTGGCTGCTCTTTTTTTAGTTTTTGGCGCGAAGATTTATGACCTTCTGCCACCGGGATCAATATATGATATGTATACCCTGTGTGTTTAAGCCTATCCACCCACTGCTTGAAGCTATCATAGATCATTTCTGGGCAATATTTTTCTAGAGTGTTTTGAAAACATAGCTTCACAATTGCTCTCTTCCCTAATATAGAATGTGCTGAGCTAAATTGTAACAAACCTTTTTTACGTACCTCTGGGCTGTACATCCACCAGATTTCTGTGGAAAGGGCAAAAGCCTGACATTGTGGAACCGAATGGTGCCATCAATTGTTTATTTATGGGTAACTGGTGCGAGGTCGACGGGTTCATTAAAAGCAGCAAGTAGCCCCGCTACACCAGAGTCGTGGTCATCTTCATGATAGTTAAAAAGTGTCAAACAAATCTGAACACTTTAGAGTCCTGAGCTACAACTTTCTGCAACCGAGGAGCCAATATATTGTCACGAAATGCTAGAAACGTGCCACTTAAGACTGGAACGGTGCATGATCCTATGCAGACTCCCTGTTTTTGACGATAAAACACGTCGTTCCAAGAGACACACGTGAAACTCAGGTAGAATTTAGAGCGGAAAAGGGACGGAAATATTGTCGACCATTGTCAGGACTGCAAGCGTGAACCGTGCTTCCAAAGGACGGAAATAATAGGCCGAAACCGAGACCACATCGCGAGTGAAATTATTAAAACAGTAAACATAGCTTACGGCAAAAAAAAAAAAAAAAACATAAGCAGCACTTCCTTAAGACTTCAAACGAAGGAAAGGGCTGTTTTGGAAGGAAGAGGGTGGCTTTTTAGGACAAGTAACGAGTCTGTTGGCCGACTTTTTATCAGCCGCTGTGTATAAAAAGATAGGCTTCATGAATAAAAAATCTGTTGTCAGTTCAGCGTAATGTTTGTTTGTCTCTCTATCTGTCCGGGTTCTCTTTTAAAATAATTTTGAAAGGCCTTCATCCCAACGGCTTCCAAACATGACCCTTTGCTCGATGATGGCAATTGTTAAAAAACACTGTGCATACTTTCGCCTAATGTTATGAATTTTATGAGTGCAAGAAACCACTACATGCTCGAGCTGTTTTAGTAGTGGAGTTGAATCTAACAGTATAATCGAAACATCACAATCAGCTTGGAAATACGGAAGAAGCTGAGACATAAAAATCCTGTTCACGACCAAGTACAGTTGATGCGTTGTAATAAACCTTAATCTTAACTAGAACTAGAAGCAAAAATCTAATTTTTGCATAAAAGTGAACAGTTTGGTGAAGCTGCCATATAATATAATAATTACAATGCACTTACAAAACTTAACGAAGTAAAGAACGAAGGAGCCTCTGTCGTTGAACGACCTAGTGCGCGGTATCGGGCTGTTTTACCGAATCGATACCCATATTGTCTTTTTTTTTTCCTTTTTTAATAGAATCACTAATGCGCGGCGTAAACTAGTGATGGCCTCCTAACGGTGGGTTATCGAAGATGAAAGAAGAAATACATGGCCATTCAGGGGTTGATCTCTATTCCTATGTGTACTCTAATTAATGATTTGTCCTTTCCTGATCAACAACGACATTCAGTCCTCATTCTAGTCCTCTGTGGCAGCGAATGATCAAACTATGGGGCAATGCACCCACGTTCAAATTTAAGACATTTAAGCCATTAGCAGGAAGGAGAAGAAAGTACGACTGCACATCATTTTTAGTCCCAACTCCTTTGCTCTACTCCACTGTAACTCACTAACTTTAGCCGCAGGCTTTCTGCTTATTAAATTGTGTCCTTTTGCAATTCATGTCGACAACAGTAAGCAGCAAATCAAAAAATAAACAGCTATAGGGTAGTTCATGAAAAAGATCACTGTCCAAACTCGTTCGAAGGCGAAAACTGCTGCTGAAATTGCAGCCATCAGCAGCTGAGAATGCAGATATGCCACACAAAGGTTTTCGAAACGTGTTTGAGGGTAAACTGCTTGGTACGCGTTAAAGATGTGCGCAATTTTATTTCCTTGCGATAAATATATGGTTTTTGCCGTCTTGCAGAGAAATGGTGCTCTCATGCGGCAAACAGCCGATCGTCATCGGTACGCAGCTCCTTCCACGGCGCCAGTTTCTCGCTGCCTCGGACAGATGATGCTTTCTCTTCGCTGCTGCTTTTCGGTAGGCGACATCGGCTGAATCGTCAGAGTCAGCCTGACGCCTTCACCGGAGCGGTGACACACTCGGACCGGCACGTGCCTCTACATGACAAGACTGAGCTCTCAAGCGCTTGCTTAGCAGTTTTAAGGCAAAAGAGTTTGTTGCCGTATTGTTGCCGTCACCAAAAGTGTCACGCTTTTGCGGTGGCTCTGATTGGCCGAGACGGGATTACATCATGGAGGTCTCGACCGATCACACAGCATCACCACAGTACGCGCGAATGCGTGCCTTATAGGTAAATATGCCAATCTATGATCAAATAATTAAATTCTAATAATTAATTACTAACAACTAATCTCTAAGTACTAAGTGCTACTTAATGACTAATTACTAATGAATACCTAAATAATTGATTATTAGTTACTAATCACTAATTACTAAGCACTCAATATTGACTCATTATTAATAATAATTGATTTGTGATACTTGCGTAATTAATTAATTACTAATTAATGCCGAGCCCCCGGTAAAGTCAACCACACAACAATAAACGTAGAACAACTGCGAAGATACAAGGAGCGCGATCTCGTCGCTGCCAAGCAGAATTCCCTGAATAAATGCACTCGCAGATTGTGAAAGAGTAGTCGTTCGTTTTACTCGCAGCAGCATTCATCGCTACATGCGCAACAGTCGCGTAGCAGAATGCAGCACTCCGGCTTTCCCCTTTTATCACTTTAGTCGCCAAATCGTCCTCGAAGTTTTAAACCCCCATCTATTTATTTGGCATCACAGCGGAAAGTCTCCGCGTCCATGTTCGGGACGATCGCTCGATGGCCCAGGGTAGTTCTGCCGATGAGGAAGACGAACAAATGGGCAGTGGCGCGTGGCGGAAATACATTCTAACAAATCTTTAGCAGTACCGCGCGACCGCTGACTGCCCAGTGCAGCGCTGTCGATCCGAAGCAAAATGAAAATCGGAAATCGACGAGAGAGGCAGCGAGCAGAGGGACGTAATCCTGTAACCTCAGCGAGTGTCATCTGCTTCGGTGTTCTGCTGCGTCGGAAGCAACTCCTCGAATCAAACTTAATTACCGCGTTGTAATAGCGCTTGTTCTATCTGCTGCGTGCTTGTGGCTTTGGTTTGTCTAAACCTGTAACGTTTCAGGTACTACACCGGTTCCATTTGTGGGTATACTCTTTGGAGGAGGTTTCTTTTAGAAATAATCAATGTGCCGATATTTACACGTTCTCTACAATAAATTATTCTGAAAATAATAGTTGCGAATAGTTATGCGACTTGTTAAGTTATTTTATCGCACAACGTGTTATCTGCAGATATTATTCGAGCTATATGAAGCGGATAAAAACAAGCAGTGGTAGCTTATTATGGCATCGATGCGTACCGGCCGATTGAGAGCAGGGGCTGCTTCGCGCTAAGGAGGAGAGCCTAGAAGACGAGGTTCACTGCAGCAGCAGGAATGGTGGTCATGACATTGCCCTCGCTTGCTTAGTCGTCTTCTGCATCTTCCGGCGCTGCAACGCCGGGCAGTCGTCGCTCGCGCTCTAATGTTAAAGAATTGACCTGGCGTACTTTGGCCTAGGCGGGAGCATTTGCACTAGGCCCGCTCCGGCGGCTCACGGTCAAACGTGCAAGTGATTGACCTTGAGAGTTGCAGTGCGGAGAATAGGGTTGCGCTCTAAACTACATCGTAGTGCACAAAGGGAGACAGGACAGGAACACAGAGGTAATTCAGTAAAACACGTTGCTGGGCTAGTTGGTGCATTGCATGAAGAAAGACTAACCAGCCGAGAACAAGCCACGTTCTTGGCGGGTTAGTCTTTCTTCATGAACACAAAGGCATGACACAGACCGTTAAGCCCTATGTAGAGCTTGCAAGCACACGTCTTGCCTCTCGCCCGGTCTTTTTTTTTACACTGTGCTTCCTTGAGCCAGAGAGTTTCTCAGAACAAGACAAAGAGCCACGAGCTCTGCGGCACTCGCTTATCGAATACCAGACACGGCCCGCCGGGCAGAGTGCGGGTCTCACCGAGGCTCGTATCAACCAACGCACTAGACTCTCTCTGTCTCTCTCTCTGTCTCCTCGCTACCGCACTCTCCCTTCGCGTTCTCTTTCGCTTGTGAAAAAATCTAAAAATCTGAGCTCAAATTTTGCATCAAGAAATGTCCTAATTATCCTCTGATTTTGTTTTTAGGTAGAACACTTCTTTTTCAAAAGTTAGGTTAAGTTTAGCCAGAGCACGCGACACAAATCTGAACCTCGGACAGCGTTGGCATTGTGGACAGAGTGGACAGAGTGTTTGCTTCACAACCGAGATGGCGGCTGGGCAGTCACCACGGGCACGAAAACTTTACTGTAGCAGGATTACTACCTGCTTTCTTGGATTTCGCTGAGGGGACCCTGAAGACTCCTTATTAGAGTAACCACTCGAAAACGAAACGTGCGGCAAGTGGATTTCGAACCCTGTTCCAAGACAGAAAGATCAGCTTCGCTGGTCACTGCTTTAGACTTCTGCGCTAACTGTTCTTTTTTAATGGCTTTGTTTCGCTAAATATACATACTGGCCGAATTGTCAAAATTGAGCTCAGTTATAGGCAACAAGCGGTCCATTTCTCCAATGCACTGATAAACTCAGGTACACGTACTTCACAGAGTTTCCGAAACTGCAAAGATCTGCCGTAAATAATCCCCACAATACTCTCAGAGAGCTTAGCCATCTCAGTAGCCTGTTGCTTCATGTTTTAAGCTGCCAGTCTTTGACGCTGCGTTTCTCATGTCATCGTTCCATCTTCTCTTAAAAATGTTGCCCTAAACACCTCAATTAGGCCTTCCTCGTAGCGAAAGCATAAAGCGCGCGGTAAATATTTAGGTAACGTTCCAAGGCGCGATAAAGCGAAGCTAAACAAAGCGAAACGTAGCTATACCAGTGCATCTACATGCGCATCCACGCTCAGTCAGGCTAAAACACTGCTTAATTGTTGTTGCTTTTTCACCTATAGCTCTCCATCGACCAACGATTGCATCGCTACGTGGCACGTTTCGAAAAATTGCGCCCTCGGGGATAATTCTTTGCATACTAACAGTTAACCTCTGTAGCTTTAATCTCCAGAAGGGCTATGTTGGTTCTGGCATCTCCGCAAGGTTCAACATTTGGTTAGAAAAAGACGAAAACTTCTGTAGAACGCATATATTGAAGTCCAGAAACGTGACCATCACCCAGGTCGCAATCCCTCCTAGTGCGCAAAACTGCACCATGACAGATATAGTCCGAAAGTGGACCGTTCAAACGATACAGTATCGATCAAGTTTTTTTTTTTTTTCGAAGAGTTTGCCACAAGGCATAAGCTGTGAAAGGGGGAATGGGATGCAGGAGATAGAAAGAAGGAGTGACGTCCAGTTGCACTTATGTATTCGAGAAGGTTGGCAGTATAGCGATTGTCCATTGTCCATTTCTCATAATCACTATCGCGATTCCACCGCAAGCCCACCTTCATGATTATCTGTTGCCTAATGTGAGTCATTGATGGACACGTCCACAACAAGTGATGCACATCGCAGACGTCAGGTGGAGTGTCACAGTGAGGGCACCTGTCAGTCACTGGTAGATCTTTTTCCCGTCATCGATGTCGAACAGATGGGGTCAGAGCCGCCCCTGCCAGGATCCGGCGCACTGTCACCTCCTCCTGCCGAGTAAGACTACGGGGGAGAGGGTGCAAAGACGGAGGAATGAGAGCGCGTGTTCGCTGGCGCAGAACTTGCGAATCGGAAACGTGGGACAGGAACGGACCTGGGGAAAGAGAGGAAGTGGTGGATAGTCTGATGTGTTTATATGCGTCATAGCATCCGCTTGAATATTATGTGGATCGCGAGCATGCCCGCGAATCCAGTGTATGCGCACAGGACATGGGTACTTTGAACAAAGCAAATGTATGGACTGTGTTATTTCGAATGTGCGTCGAACGGCCTTAAGCTGTTTAAGGGCAGTGAGAGAGTCGGTGTAAAGATGAACTGCATTGAATGTAGGAACTGGTGGAAGGGAATGTATGGCATTGTAAATTGCTTGAAGTTCCAGTGCCAGAGGGGTGCACGTATCCGCGGTATATGTCACGTGAGTATTGAGATGTGGATGAGAGGGACTATACACAGACGTAACTCCTCGGTCTGCAGTATGTGATGCATCGGTATATAATATGCACTCTTCAGGCAGATGTGCGGATGATACCGACGGGGAAGCAGTGGGGCGATTGTCCGTAAGCTGGCAGTACGACCATGGAGGTAGTGTCTTTAAATGATGTAGTTGTAAAGACTGTTTGCGAGCTCTGTTTGCCATTCGCTGATCAACGAGTTCAGTGAGCGTATTTAGCGGGGCATACTCCTGAAGTACTGGTATGGGTGTTAGGCGGGGAAGATATGTTATTGCACGCATAGCCTCACGATTGATGGCCTCAAGGGAGCCCCACTGTCTGCGGGTGAGACGTTGTGTGGCAGTAGGTGGCGTGCTCGACTCAGCGACGCTAGCGGCAGCAGCAGCCAACGATAGCGACGGTAAGCTCACATGGGCCCATCACGGAATTATGCCGCATCGGTACAAGGAAACAAAGAGCCAGCGAAATATAAACGTCATCCACCCAGCGAGCAGGCCCGGTGCACACCCCGCACTTTCCAATGTGGGTCAGTAAACATGGATGGGGTATATCCCCGGAGTGTTTGTGCGGAGATACCTCTCTGCTCCGCGCTCCACTGAGCGCTCGCCGACGCAACTGCGCGCGGAGAAGCGCATCGTACGCGAGGGCCTTTATTTACTGCGCAGACTCGTTGTTTGCATAGCCAGTCTCTTGAGATGATAGCGTGCGAGCGACTTTGTGCGTCGTGGCCAGGGAGCTTCTGGAACTGCTCTGAAGGAGGAAGAGGAAAGAATGGCGTCCCGTTAAGATCACCCATGCGGAGATAGTGAGTGTCATTTAGTGCGCCACCAATGTGTTCTATACGAAGGCTTACTCTACGAATCTCTTTCTTTCGCCGATATGAAAATGGTACTATAGGGTCTGCACGGTTACAACCACGTTGTCGCACTGGCAGTTAGGCTCATGAATTTGTACGTCCCTAATAAGGTTGGTTCGTAGCTTATTATGTCCCTCAGTCACTGTTTCGCGGACAGCCGTGACTTCATAGCCAAATCACGACCTCTCCAACAATTTCGGACATAACTTCCTGTTTGCTTATCACGTTGTCGAACCCCCTTTAATTAAATGAAAGTAATTGCGCTAAAAAGCGAATTGGCTTAATCTAGATGAGCTGTGAATCAAATCCAGGGCCTCCGAATTGCGAAACAAGCTTGCAAGCCACATGCATTGTTCCGTTCAAGCTGACCAATAGGGGATGTAGTGAATGCGTGACGCGAACGGGAAAGACACGACAAAGCAAGCGTTTTCAACTCTTAAAGGCCAAGCTTAAGAGACCCCGAGGTTTTTATCCAACCGTTTCTTTCGCATCTCTTTGAGCTCCCTTCTTTCTGCAAGCAGCAATAATGGCTACGTGGCGAAACTACTGTTGCGGGGGGTGCCCCCGATGACGAGGCCAAAGTCTAGGAATTATCGGTCCGCTCCACCGACTGACCAGCCGCGGTTACCGAACCCCCTTTCATAAACAGAGACGGCCTGAAGCTATCTATCCGTCTTCCACATCAACCAGTCTGGGCTTCCTACAGCTATACAAACGCTAGCATATTCTTTATATCGCCTCGCCGATCTCACTTGAAATGGGTTACGCTGTATGGAAGTTAAATATACTGCCCAAAGCAAATGCCCGCAGAGAGAATAAAAAAGCGCTGAGGATTTTAAGTAGATATGTATAAACGCTACATCACCGTTGCTACCACGTGGATGTTTACGATATATAAAGGATAGAGAGCCAACAGCACCGTGGCCAACAGATTCTTTGTATACGGATGTTATAAGAGCATTGAACATCACGCAAGCCTTCCTGCAGGTGGGAAGGGGTAATCTAACCCTAACATGGTTGCTTGATTTATGGCGTTTAACGTCCCAAAGCGAGTAAGTCTATGAGGGGCGCCGTGGTGGAGGACATTCCGATCACCTGCGGTTTTTTTTTTATTTGTTTCTTTCTTTTTCTTTCTTTTTCTTTAGGGCGAAAGCGTTACTTGGCTCATGGTGAAAACCTCACATGGGCCAGAGATGCCTGCAGGGTGTGTGCGCGAAATTCCGCGTGATGTCGACGGGGTTCTCTTTAACGTTTCAGAAAAAAACCTCCTCCGCCTGGAAAATACCTCCCTATGTCAGTTTTTGAAACTGACAAATAATCTCAACGTGACGCGGGGAAACTTTGGTTAATTATCAAGCTAATCAAATTGATTTTCAATATGTCTAACTTTCGCCGTGACTGAGAGTGTATGCCTAAAATATAATTTTTTTTTTCTCTCTAATTCCACCGTCCTATATATATTAAGGAGATCTAGAAAGTGTTCCCCGAGACTCTTGGTACTAGGAAGTTCACACAAGTTGTTTCCTCCAGTTGATAATGACATACCTGCCTAAAAGCTCCGGCCCCGAATCCGGGTCAAGTTCAGGAAAAACCCGCCGAATTTAGAGTGCGACGCCTACAAGCGGTCGACCCGCAGCTTTCGACCTCAACAAATCCTCGTTTAGCAGTGGCCAGAAGAAAAGAAATAAATACTAAGCCATGACGTATACGGCGAAGAAAACGGGAGAGACGGAGTCACGTCTTGAAAACTGGGGCTTTTGGCGCAAGGAGAAATTCGTTTTCTCTTGAAGCACACAGCGCACCTGAGGAGTGGTGAGGCCATCTTGAACGCCTCCCGCAAGAAACCCAGTAAAGCGTCCCAAATCTCGGAACAAACTGTCTGCCGCTCTTCCTACCCCACCTCTCCTCTGCTGCCCGCATACGCACGAGTTACTAGCACACCGCCAGCCCGCCCCCAAACTGCTGTATGACGTCAGAGCAGTGTTCCACTTTTCCAATCTCCTGAGCCCGCACTGACGCCAGTGAGTCGGAACCGTTCTTGGGCTGCCAGGGAACCGAATCGAGAGCGGGTTTTTCCGACGGTCTGTACATCTTAGTGCGTTAAAGTTGCGTGCGGTAGTGTTTCTATGCGTGGGAGAGACGCAGAGCCTTAGTGTGAACGTATGATTCGGGTTTTTTTGTCAGCTACACGCACTCTCATCAACGGGCCCATTCGTCTTGCCCGGCTCAAAGGAAGCGTCTTTAAAGCGAGGGAAATCCGTCCTCGTTTAAGAATGCCAAGCCAGAAGAAAAAAAAAATTTTTTTTCAGGGAAATTGTGGAGGCTTGGGGCGGACGTATGCCACTGGCTGATGGTGCCCAAGTTAGACGTGAGCTCGAAAGGAGAGTGGTAGTAAACGACGAAGAAGCAACTTTTCCCTCCCTCTTCGCCTGGCGCGAGACACTCTCGGAACGAGCGTGGACTGGCCTACTCATCGACGCAGTGTTCCGTAAACGAGAAAACAAAAAAAATATCCAAAGAGCACATGTACGTGACCCGGACTTCGGTGATGACGCAAGCGAGGGGCCACGAAACGCAGGTGTGAGAAACAAGGAATAGAAAACAAACTAGAAACGACTGCTTTTCTTGTCTTCATCTACGCGTTTTTCTCCTCCCCCCCCCCCCCCCTCTCACTCCTGCCTCACACCTCCTCCTCCTCCCGGTTTTTTCTGTTTTCCGCGGCCCGTTGCCCCCCTTTTTAGCGGAGACAATGCAGTGGCGTAATTGGACGTGCACTACATATTGCGGCTTTTGTTGGGCTCCGGGTAGTGGGTTGCTTGGAAGGCCAAGGTCCGATACGGGACTGGGCCACGAAGGGCCGACGCTGAGAGTAATTTGGTTACGCTGTGGACGACGCCAGACCTTTTTTTTTAGGCCCCTAGCTGGGCAGAACAAAAACAAAAAAACCTGTTAGGATTTACGCTGTATGATTGGAATGACCAGTGATAGTAAGCGGTAGATCTCTGCACGCTGAAGGTTTAGGCGCCGCTACTCTTTTATTTACGTGCGAGACTGCTGGAGAGACTTAAGAGGCATATGTCGTAATCGCGATTATAATGTAATATATTCATGTCAACTTATTACTGTTCAGTGATACCAAATGCAAATACTTTGCTGTATTCGCTAAAGGACCGGCTTAGGTTAGAGATCTTTCAGACTAGAATAGTTTTTATTTCCCTCTAGAGGCCCCACAAAAAGAAAAAAAAAATTCCGAGAGTACTTTAAAATCTACACTGCAGAAATACGAAAGCCTGAGCGTTGCTGCTAGACACGGTGCATCGCGTTTAGTCCTCGTTATCGTTATCAACTGAACGCACAGTCATTATCATCGCTACTGTCATATCATTACCATCATCGCTAATTGCAGCCTCATTGTCATCGCTCGGATGGAGTTTCGATTGTTGGTGGAAACTGGGTATTAATTGCTATGACTGACAGTTGGAGCGGGCATTTTTTTGTCCGCAGTTTTTTGTGGACGTCACTTGTGCGCTGTTTTACGTTTTTGCATCAAAATAGGGGAGGTTATTTGGTAATTGATAGCGAAAATTATTTGTGAGCTGTTTGCGCGAATTTGATAACACATTTTCAGTTTTTGGGGCTTTAAGAATTGCCTAATGCTGTATTTTTGTAGAGCTGCTTTAGTTCTTGTCATCATCATTTTGTCGATATTATGAATGTAATGCCCACTTGCTATAGTCTCAACTAGAGACTGGCAGTATTGCAAATAAATAAATAAAAAATAGCATTTCTGAATAAGCCGTCAAGCTACTTCATTCCTGATTCTATTCCAATTCTGATTCAGTTGTCTTCATGTCATTAAATTAATCCAGTTCTGTTTTTATCCCCATCATGATTCTCTAGTATCTTAGGAATGGTCCTCCAAGCAAGAGGGCAGAACACAAACACCATCAAAAGGTTATAGAACTACGCAGCTCAAGTTACAGGCATATTCCGAAGAGTAGCGCTTAGAGGACACGGTCCAAGGAGCGCAGTCTACTCAAAATGACGCCGGCCTATATCATCAGTCGCATACGTTATGCCACACCTTTCTCAATCTCAAAAAGACAGAATGTTAAAAAATCGGAGTCATAATTCAAAAATGCGCCAAACGCGCACTAGGCCTCTCTATCTCCACGTCAACAGCGAAGAGGGAGAAAATCGAAATTCATAATACATGACAAGAGCTCACTGAAGCAGCCAGAATCATTCAACTGGAAAGACTAAGTAAGACGGAGACAGGCAGAACCATCCTAGACTGGGTCGGACTCCAATCAGGCAGAGGCCCACAGACGATAACATCTATCCTACCCAGCATAGGGGAACACATACTGGTACCACCCTTACCTTGAAGCATGCACCCAGACTACAACAAAGAACGAAGAGAACACAGAGCCAAAGCCATCACTAAAAGAATGAAACACAAAGCAGTCGAGGAAGTTACTTATGTAGAAGCATCATGCGGAAGACACAGAGCAGCTGTCTCGGCAGTAGTAAATGGAGAAGGTGTGCCTAAAATTGCGGCCTCAGCACGCACCCCTTGCATTAGCACAGCTGAAGAGGTCGCAATAGCGCTCACATGCACTGGCACACAGGCCAAAACAATAATCAACAACAGCAAAACGGCTGTTTGGAATTTTGCAAAAGGATGGATCTCAGAGGATTCCAAAAAAATTCTTCTCACAAATCCCATTACTAGGACCATATCCATCAAATGGATACCAGCATACGAGTCTGTTCCTGGCAACGGAGCTGCGCACCTGCTGGCCCGATATCTCTACCATCGGGCCGCGGTAGAGCAGCTTGAATGCAAGGGAATTCAAGATTGCGCAATCACATAGATTGATTGATTGAAAACTCTATTGCGTGCATGGGAATTCTTGGAGTTCGGGGTGGTCCACCTATTCCGGCAGCCCAGTGACCTGCGCCGCAGCGCGGGCCCTACAAACAAGTCCCCGTTGTTGCTCAGGCTCCTTGCTGTGCAGAATGGCCTCCCACTCCTCTAAATTGTGATTAGGAAGTTTATAGATAAAAGGATTTATTGGCATGCCCACATCATGTGAAAAGCCTTATCTATTTCTCCACAGTGTGGGAACTCTGGTGTGTAACGTGAGGGGTATACCATTGGTGGAGTTTAAATGATGTAACGAGAGTGTCTGTTGGTAACCGGCGCAGAGTGTGTTCTTCCTCCTTGTCTGGAGTTTTGTGAGGTGTGGGATATGTCTGTCTGGCCTCTCTGTAGGCCTGCAGGAGTTCAGCAAAGGTGATTATGGGCTGTGTAATATGCTCTTTTTCTTCGTCGGCTAAGGGGGGATCCCGGTGTAAAAGAGCTCGGGCGTGCCGGTGGGCGGCGGCATTCCCTTCCGCGTGTTCCGTGTGTCCCGGAAACCATATGATTGAGGCCCGATTAGGAGAGTGTTTTGCCAATTGTGTAAGACATGATTGATGGATTAGTCCACTGGTAATATTCCTACACGAATTTTGGGAGTCTGTGGGTACAATAGCATTTGGGTTGGTAGCTAGCACTATTGCAATGGCTGCCTACTCTGCGTGAGTGGGGTTGAACGTGCGGACTGATACGCAGTTGATTAATTTGCCTTCGGGATTCGTTATTGCGATGGTGATCCCCCCTTGGAATGTGCCGGCTGCATCCCCGTAGAGCGTGTCCAGGTGGCCATCCCATTCCTTGCGAAGCCTTTCAGCTCTGGCGTTTCTTCGCTCCGCGTTAAATTGGGATGCATGTTTTTGGGTATTTGATGGACATAGATGTTCTTGCGGATTGATAGAGGAAGTTGCGTCCTTTGGTACACTGTGTATCTTTGAGGTGTATCTTGTTCAGAAGGATTTGGCCTGTTCGAATGATGGCCAGGCGGTTGAGCTGACAGTGTTGCGCCTCCCAGATTTCTTAGAGTGTGTTGTGGAGGTCGAGAGACATGAGGTGCGATGTTGATGTGGTCTTCGGCTGACCCAGTGCCGTTTTATTGGCCACCTGTATTAGTGACTCTAGCCTTGCGATTTCTTGCGAGGTGAGGTGGAGGTAGGCAGTCCGTACATTTTTCGTGAGACTACGAAAGCTCCTACAAGGTGAATTGGGTCCCTTTCTTTTATGCCGTGGTGCTTGTTGCAAATACGGCTGAGCATCCTGGTTATCTGCTGCGTTGTTGTTGGGAGTTTTTTGGCGGTAGTGGTGTTTTTTCGGCCTTGTGGTATGTACTGGCCAAGGAATTTAATTTGGGATGGCTGGGGGATTTCGTATCAATCGATGCTGACTGAGATGTTTTGGGCTAAAGCTGTCTTGGGGTCTTGAGTATGAACAGTTCCGACTTTTTTGGGGCGCATGGTAGACCTAGAGTTCTCGCGTAGTGGTGGACCAAATCGGCTGCAGCCTGAAGACGTCGTTCCACCTCTGCGTCTTTCCCAGTGCGGTACCAGGTCGTAATGTCATCTGCGTAGATGGATGGGGGGGGGGGGGGGGGGGTATGCTTCGATTTTCTGAAGCTGGGATGGTAGGTCCTTCATCGCCAGGTTTATTAGCAGGGGTGAAAGGACCGCCCCCGGTGGAGTTCCTCGCGAGCCAAGTCTGATGGGCTCTCATCGGAAGGATCCCAGGTTGAGGATGGCCTGTCTCGACGTAAGGAAATATTTGATGTAGTTGTAGGTCTTGGGACCGCAGTTGACATCTGCTAGGCCGCGCAGAATACTGGAGTGAAGATGTTGTCAAATGCGCCTTTTATAGAATGACATCACTGAATCTTACAAACTAGATTGAAAGGTGTACCCTCCCCCAGATCGGTCTCTCACTACCAATGAAGTATGCATATGGAGGCGATTACAAGCCGGTAACTGCACCTTCCCGGTCTGGATTTTCTTAACACAGACCGGGGATTGCGGCCAAAAAGGCACGCTAGATCAAATAATATGCGAATGCGCCGACTCCCCAGGCGCCGGCATTGACATTGACAGTAGAGAAGCCTGGGAGGTTTGGCGGTGGAGCGGAGATCCCACCGTTAAGAGGCACGTGACCCGCCTGGCGGCTGAGGCTGTAGAGAGTTCTTGTAACCTCAACTGACCTCAGCCTGCGGGGCCCTCCTGACTCGCCCCCCGGCCTGCGTGCTGGGGGCGGCAGATGAATGGCTTCGGTGGAACTAAAGTTTTCATTCATTCATTTATTCTTACCCTATTCCAATTTTGATTCTAATCCACTTCTCATTTCATGGTTATTCCATCTCTATGTAGCCTTTATTGAAACCTGTGGCAATCAACATGTTCATTCTGCGCGAGAGTTATTGTGTATGTATTGAACATTTTTGTGATCACTTCACTGACAATGAATTACTGTGTTACTACCGTAAATGTGCAGCATTTTCCTTGCGTGACACTTGCACTTGGTGCGCGTGGGACTAGAATGTGTTCGGTTTGACCTCTTTGCACTTCCCCTGCAAGTGCCTGTGCCTGGCTCTGAATTTGGTTATTGAATTGGGTCATTTGGCTCGTGAATACATTCAATTTTTCGTCAAGCCTACTTTCGAGCGATTGGAATGGGTCTGCCTAATTAATTTTGTGTTTCACCGGGGGCGGGCGAGATACCTCAGTCACCATTTGCTCATCCCCTTTTGTTGGTGACGCCGCTTGCAGCGGGGCGACTGGCTGAGCTGGCAGCAGCTGCTTCGCATGAGGTGCAGGCTCTTGCTTTTTCATCTGCTGTTTCGAATTGTGATTTTGCGTGAGCTTTTTAATCACCCCCTTAAGCTCCTCAATTTCTTTTCGACTCCGTTGGCGCAGTGGTGTCAAATTTATTGCAAAACTAATGAAGCCTGCAATGCCTGCAGGAGACGCAGTCACAGCGAGGACGTCTGTCCGGACCCCGAGAAACCTCAAGTGCAGGAGCTGCAGAATGGAGAGGCCACTTCAAGGTCACCAGTGCGAGGCAAAATGCCAGCTGTGCTGCAAGGGCCACCTGCTGGGGGACCGAAAATATAGGGAAATATACAGGACTCAGTACGAGGTGAAGAAAAAGCAATGCGAACGAAAAGTCATCAAGCAGAAGGCAGCACACGACGACAACAGAGGACGCCCGAAGGTCAAGGAAGAAGGCGCGCCAGAGAAGACTCCTTCCCAAGGTTGGAATCTACCGGCAACGAGACGCCACTGCATCAGCGAGGGCGTTCCATTTCTCACACCATGGGACGCTCCAGGTCCGGGTCCAGAAGACGCTCGAGTTCGAGGGACGCGGCCAACCCATGGGCCAAGCGGAACGCCAGTGGAGACCTGAAAAACGTAAGCTTCAGCAGCGGGGCCTCCCAGGCTGAAGATAAGAAAGATAAAAAGACAAGTAAGTCTAAAATCTTGAAAAGGAAATTGAGGAGCATGCGTGAATGTCGTCATGACCGGATGTGATGTCCTTATGACATTACATCCAGTCATGGTCTCACGTCCCGACCGATGACGTCACAGTCATCTCTGTCATTATCATCACTGTCACTATCACTAACTATCCCTATCATTATCGGCCACTATCTACCACTGACTAAAGGTAAACAGCGGTGGCGGTCTCCATGGCAACTGCACTGGCATGACGCTAGGCAAAGCGAACATATTTTTCTCAAGTGCCCGGCGTGGCTGCCAGTATGATTGTTAGCTATAGTGTGACAGGATGGACACTGACAGTATGAGCCAGCTTTCACCTCAAAGAGCGTGACCGGAAAATGTCCTTCGCACCTGTGAATCACCCCGAGATCTAATAATAATAATAATTGGTTCGCAGAAAAGTTGCAGTTCTGTCACACTTAATAGTTCTATAATAATGAAATCAGGCACTGACAGTCATCATAAATATGACTTGATTAGTCACAGTCGTGGTTAGTTATAGCCATGATTACTTATAGTCATACTTAGTCTTAGACAAAGTCCTTGTTAGTCATAGTTACAGTGTGTGATGTCATAAAAACTCAATGCAGATGGCGCCACTGCGTGCCCAAACTTGTCTGAATACGGCAGACGTTGGCTTAACTCCGGATGCAACACATCAGAAGTGTGGACACAGGCACACAACCAGACCGGAATTATGCGAGAAATGCTTTCGCATTGACGCGTTTAAGGAGGTGATTTTTTCTGTGTCATTCGCCGCTCGGGTTCCTTCTTCTCTCTCCACCTTGTCCGGCTGGCAGGTGGAAAGAGTGAGGTGGCTGCTCAGGAAGATAGTGAAGGGTGGCTGTTCCTGGCCCTACGGGGCTAGGACTGGTAGGTCAACGCCGCTTGAGGCGGGGGCTAGCCTGCCACCGAACGTTTATCGATTGTAGGCCTCATTGCATCCGTCACCGCTTAGGTAGTGGACGACGGCTGTTGCGGTGCGCGTCTTTCTCTCCCTCTTCTTTTTCTTCTCTATTTTCTCTCTTCTGTCCGCACGAGGCAGCGGAGGTTGCTCCAGTAACAGGCCCGTGCATTTTCTTTCCCTTCTTCCTACAGCCACAACAACAAATAGTGAGACCTCTCTAACCGCCGCCTGAAGGCGAGACCACACAGGAGCCGACGCAAGATATACTTCTTAGAGGAGAAAGCTTTATTACGCTACCTCGGCCAGCCGTCGCGGACCTTGAAGTTTTCACCTTCAAGTGGCCTTGAATATTTACAATCCCTATACTGGTCAACGTATTACACTAAATTTGCCCTTCAACTGACCTTGACCTAATAGGGTGTGGGTATCCACGATTTCGTGTGGTTCACCCAAACGTATACTGCTCCTTCCTTTCCCCAAAACCTAGCTTAAACGGAGAGGAAGCCCTGGGTTGTGCGATGTCCGCACACGTTAAAGGGACAGAACACTGGAATTTAGGTCTCGATGTTTTTTGCCGCAGTGGAAAGATTGATGTCAAAAATGGTCGGTTCTATAACGATTTTGTTAGAAACGCTGTAAAAACATTTTGCCGGAAGTTTTTCGATCAATGCATGCTCCCATTTTTATGTAGTCCGATGCTGGAAACTATGAGCAGCGACCGCGATGACGACTGGTGATCGACAAAAAAGACGTACCGAAAACCAATACAACTTTCACTCGACAGACAGTAATCAGATATTTTTTGCGCAGAGTAACGTCCTTTTTAGTTTCACACTCAAGGCTGTTATGGCACAATAACGCACGCCCTCGTCGACGAAAGTTTTAATGGGCACTGTCATTGCTTCATTCACGAAATTACAAACACTGTGGCGCCATCTAGGGGCAAAACCTGAAAGCGTACCTCTCGGGGGGCGAAAGAGGGGTGTAAATTATTTGCACCCTTATGGCAAGCTTGTGTAAAAAAAAAAAGCGGGGGTGTGTTTTATTTAAGGACGCACTGGAGACAGCTCTGAATATAACAAATTATGACAGGCATTCCTCTAAGAAAAAAGAACAATCTTCAGTTACGAAAATCAGATATATTTTGCTGACATGTAGCCACGGGGGGGCTAAACAGAAAGTAGTAGGGTTTCTGAGCTAGATAGCAACTCGACTGTCTTTATGCGATTTTCAATGGCAAATTAAAATTGTAAAGCCTTTTTTCTTTGATATTGTAGTGCTCGATGTGTACTATATGAGGCAAGAACGTTTCATTTCCACCATAATATCATGACATATTTTGGCCAGTGTTCTGTCCGTTTAAACGCCCAGAGGTGGCCAGATTACTCCGTTGTCTTTCACTACGGGGCCGGGGCCTTTTTCTCCGCGTTCTACTCCCTTCTCTCAAGTCTGACAGATAGTGCGCCTTTCTTTTCTTATAAGCCAATGTAAGGTATATAAGGTTGGATTGGATTGGTAAAACGTTAATTCGGGTCCTGCAGTAGAACGCGCGCTCGCGCTCGCGCGCTCCGGACGGGGCCTACGTCGTCCTCTGGGCACCGGCCGCGCGGCCTGGGTCCCCGCTCGCGTGGCCGGCTCGCTGGTTCCCTGCCGGGCTAGCGCCTTGATGTTGATCCCAGAGTTGTTCCTCTTGATTGTCGCTCCCTGCGGCTGCTTCCAGTCGCGGCGGCATCCTCCCAGATTTAGTTTCTTCCTGGTACTTGCTACAATTCCACAGCATGTGTGCGAAGCCGGCCGTCTCCGTTCGGAAGACTCTTCATTTGTCTGTCGGGTGCGTCTCGGGATACATTCTATGCATCAGCGACTGGCTGGGGAGTGAGCCCGTCTGTAGCTGTCTGAATAAAACGTCTTGCTCTCGACTGAGCCCCGAGCAAGGGGGTGGAAGAGTTCTGCGAGCTAGGCGGAACACCTTTGTTATTTCGTTGTAGTCGGTCATTCGGTCTTTGGTGCTGAACCACAGCGGCCAGTCGACCGAGGCGCGGTCCGTTAGCGCGCGCGCCTCGGCGTGTGCCGTCTCGTTGGAGTTGGCGTTGCGGTCTGACGCCTCGCCCGCGTGCGCCGGGAACCACTTGATTCTCACTTGTCTGCTGCCATCGTCGTTCTTGGTTGCCTGCAGTATGCGGGATTCCAGGTCAGGCAGCAGGAGTGAGCGGCCGCGCGTTCGATGAGCTCCGTCGAACGCAGCCGTTCAAGTCCAAGTTTCGACCTACGGCGTGCATTATACCGCTGGATTCGACTACACACGTAAAGTGGAGTCCGAGGAGACCGCACGTTCGGAGGTAGGCACACTAATTTGCCTATTTTTCGGCGGCCCACGCGGGACCGCTAGGCCTACCCGTAGGCCTAGCAGAAGAAAGACGCTCTCGGCGGCGGGAGCCACAGAAGAGCATGAGCAACGCAATGGAGCTGGTGGAGGGAGAGACTATCGACCCCGCGGAGCTAACTAAGGGTACGTGGTTTTGTTACGAAAAAGAAAGGCCGCGTAGTGCCCCTCGAAGAGGAAACGCGAACCGCGACCAAACATGAAGAGCGGCGGACTACAGGTCACAAGGCCGCCATCGGAAGAAAGCTAGCGGCAAAATCGGTAGAGAAGCAGTCCGTGCAGATACCGAAGGACGCCGAAAAAATAATAATACGCCCCCGGGGCGGAGTCAGCCGTCTAATAGAAGGTGGAATGATTGAACTGGCTGAATCGATCGCCCGCGCCGCCGGCATCGAGCTCAAGGACGCCGAGAACGACATCTTCTCGGCAAATATAAAGCAACAGTCCATACTAATCGCCACTACTAGCGAAGAGCGTGGAAGAAGGTACGCGGCTTTGCGCGCAGTTCTTTGCGGCAGCGAAAATATAGAAGTAAAGGCCTATCCCGCTATGCCTGAAGATTGCGGCAAGGGAGTCGTGCACGACGTCCCCCTACGCTATTCCAACGAAGAGCTATTGGAGCGAATGCGCAGGAGAAAGGAGAACCCTTCAGTGCTCGGTGTTCGCAGACTGGGAGCAACCTCCAAGACAATACTAATCCTCTTCGAAGATCAGAAGGTACCGCGCTGGGTGTACCTATCTCCTTTCGGGCAAAGATGCGTCTTGTACAAGAAGAAAAATGAAGTTTGCCACGCGTGCGGGCGCATGGGACACCGAGACGACGTCTGTCCGGATCCGACGAATAAAAAGTGCCGCGGATGCGGCATGGAAAACCCGAAAGAAGGTCATCTGTGCGAACCGAGGTGCCAGCTATGCGGAAAGAATCACCTCCTCGGCGACAAGCGATGCCGGGAGATATATAGAACCCCATACATCACCAAAAAAAGACGTTGGGAGAAAAAACTGGGTCAGCAGGAACAACTGAAAATGGCTGATGCAACGCAAAACTGCGAGCGAGAGGGACGCTCAAGAACCAGAAATGGTGAAGAGGACCCCCGGCTACTAAGAAGGAGATCGAGATCAAACAGCAAGGACTGCCACCACTTCACAGCCAAAGAGGGGGACTTCCCAAGGCTGGAGGAAGGAGCCACCGCCAACTCTACGCGACGCCGCTCGAGCTCCGGTACCAGGGACCGTTCCAGCTCTGGACGAAGGCGCTCCAGTTCGAGGACCTTGGCCGACTCACCCACTGCCAGCAGCTCCGGGTGCTTTACACGGGACCCCAAGACGTCGGGGGGACCACCTGCACGCAGACGCAGTCCGAGCGAAGATCGAAAAACGGTAAGCTTCACGGTTAGCAGTTCCCAGGTAAATAGGGAGGCAGACGAGAGAACTAAAAAACTAGAAAAAGAGAATCGAGAGCTCAAGAGCATTCTCAGCACGCTCACTGCAGAGATTCAAAATTTAAGAATGGAAAAGAGTACCCCCCCTCCTACACCGAGGAACCAACTGGTACCCCAAAAACAGGTACAGAAACAGATGCCCTCTTCCCCGCCTACAAAGGTCGTAGTCGCGCGCCCTGAGCAGAGGGATAATGAAGAGGAGAAAATGATTACTGAGACAATCAGGCCACCCCCGCAAAAACGTAAAGGGGACGAGACGGATCCGCTGGTGGCATTAGAAAGGAGACTGGACGCTAAATACGAAGCAAGATTTGAAAGAATCGAGACCCTCCTCACCCAATTAATGGGTGTGGTAAATCAAATGCAGACGAAATTCACCGCGATGCAGAACACCTTCACCGAGAGGCTAACTACATTAGAAAAGACTGTGACCCCAATTCAACAAAATGGACAGGCGCAGTAAAAATGAAGACTCTCCGGTGTGGCAGTGCAACTGCCGTGGCTTCCAACGAAAGCGAGCGCTCTTGCAACAGCACTTAGAGCAGAGCGCAGAAAAACCTTTAGCTATAGCCCTTCAGGAAACAGGAAAAGGTCTACCAAAATTAGCGGGATATCAGGCGTTCCACGGTGACCGGGGAGAAAAATCCCGCGTCTCCACTCTAGTTAAAAGACACATAGCAGTAGTCGAGCATGAGGTCAACTCTCGAGACATCGAAGCTGTATTAATAGAATTTATCACTGGTCGCAAGGAAGAGGCTAGTCTCTTCATCTTAAATGTGTACAGCACCCCCCAGCAGAGAAAGATACGTTTCCGCGCCCTCTTCCGCAAAGCGATCAAAACAGCAGGAAGCAATACTCTTATAATTCTAGGAGACTTCAATGCCGCCCACCAAGAATGGGGCTACAATAGACACGACCCCAAGGGTAGGCAACTGTGGGAGGACATACATGAGATCGGCCTCACCCTGCTGACGGACCCTAGCTGTCCGTCCAGGATGGGAAACAGCGTCTGTGCAGACACCACCCCGGACCTTACCTTAGGAAAAAACACGGGAGACGCAGTCTGGAAAAACACAGCTGAAAATTTTGGCAGTGACCACTTTGTTCTGGCTCTCACCCTCAGCAAGGGCGTCAAAACGCGTCGCCTAAAAAAACCCAAAATCCCCGATTGGGACAGGTTTAGGCAAATCAGAGAAAACTGCGAATCGGGAGATGAAATCCAAAACATAGAGCAATGGGCAGAGACGCTTAAGAAACAAGTAGAGCAAGCAACCACGACACTACGGGAGGACGATGCGCCAGTGACGGTTGACAGCAAACTCCTTCATATGTGGGAAGCAAAATGCGGCATGGAGAGGCGTCTCCGGTCGCAAAGATAGAACAGGAACCTTAGGCGAAGGATAGCAAGATATAACAAAGAGATTGAAGATTATGCAGTAAAACTTCGCGAACAAAACTGGTGTAGTAGGTGTGACGAGATGGAAGGGAACATGAGCCTTGCTAATACGTGGAGCCTACTCAGACACCTACTTGATCCTGACAATTCGAAAACTCAATCGGGCATAAGACTGACGAAAGCCAGACACGCGTTCGAGGGCACGGACGGGGAACTCATGGCGAAACTAATTAGCATGTACGTAGGCGACACACAAACCTTACCCCTGCCGGATTACGAAGGACCCTTAAACGAGGCCCTAGACGCGCCGATCACGGAGGCGGAGGTTCGCGCCGAAATATTAGGCCTAAAAACAAAATCGGCTCCCGGCCCAGACGGAATCACAAACAAGGTTCTCCGAAATTTGGACGATAATTCCATCCACGCGCTCACCAATTCATGAGAATCGTATGGGACAGAGGCCGCCTCCCACAACAGTGGAAGACGGCAAACGTAATTTTGATACCGAAGCCAGGCAAACCCCTTAAACTAGAGAACTTACGACCAATCTCTCTAACATCCTGTATAGGGAAATTGATGGAGCGGGTAGTCCAAACGCGACTAACGCGTTTCATGGAGCTTAACGACCTGTGGCCGCACGAAATGGTTGGGTTCCGGCCCGGCCTGTGCACACAGGACGTAATGCTCCGCTTGAGACACGATATCATAGAAAGCGAAACCAGGGACGCGAGGGTACTACCAGGTCTAGTCCTGACAAAGGCGTTCGATAACGTAAAACACGCGGCAATTCTTTCTGGCCTCCAAGAATTGGGGGTCGGAAAGAAAACGTACGACTACGTAAAAGACTTCCTGTCGGGTAGAACGATAAAGATAAAGTTTCAGGACATTGAATCCTCCTCCGTCAAACTAGGAAGCAGGGGTACGCCACAGGGTTCGGTGCTGTCCCCATTCCTCTCTAATGTTGCCATGCGAAACCTCCCGGCAGAACTGAGGAAAGTGGAAAACTTGAAATTCAGCATGTACGCGCACGACGTCAACCTGTGGGTTACCCAGGGGAGTGACGCGAGCATCGAGGAGCGCTTGCAAGCGGCGGCGGACACCGTGGTGTCCTACGCGGCCGAAAGGGGCCTCTCGTGCTCTCCACAAAAATCGGAACTGTTTATCTACAACCCGAAGGCACTCAGGTGTAAACGCCAGATAAACATCAGCGTAACAGTAGACGGCCAAATAGTGCCAAAAGTCGAACAAATTAGGATCTTGGGGCTGTTTCTACAAGCAGATGGGTACAACGATACAACGGTAAAGAAACTGAACGCGTACGCCACGCAAGTCACGGGTCTGTTCAGGAGAATCGCACTAAAGGGTCGGGGCCTTAAGGAACGAAGCCTCCTGAAACTAATGCAGGCTTACATCACTAGCCGCATATGTTACGCCACACCATTCCTAAACATTAGATCAGACGAAAAGCAGAGAATAGACGCACTCATCAGACGATGCGCGAAGAGGGCTCTGGGACTACCCATCTCGACCTCGACTGAACGCCTCCTTGAAATGGGGGTGCACAACAATTGGACGGAACTAGCGGAGGCTGTGCGCATGGCGCAACTAGAAAGATTAAGCAGAACCACCACGGGCAGAACCAACCTCGGCTGGGTGGGACTGCAGTCAGATAGAGGAACAAGCCACAAAGTAGACATTCCACGAGAGTGTCGCGAATATATAATAGTGCCCCCCCTACCTAAAAACATGCACCCTACGTACAACATGGAGAGGAGACAAAAGAGGGCCGAGACGCTCGCAAAGAAAGCGGGGAAAATGAAGCCGGGGGAGGTCGCCTACGTGGACGCGGCTAGCGGGAAGTCGGGGGCGGCGGTGGCTGTGGTCGTCAACGGCCGCGGCGTGCCCGCCGCCGCCGCGTCCGTTAGAAGCCGAAATGTAGACACGGCTGAAGAAGTTCCAATAGCGCTCGCTTGCGTTGGAACGGAAGCCAGCATAGTTATTAGTGACAGCAAAACAGCTGTCTGGAACTTTGGAAAAGGGAGGGTCTCGACGGAGGCAGCCAAAGTTTTAGAGAAAGGAAAACTTGAAAGAAAGATTCGAATTATTTGGACCCCGCGCACGAGTCCGTCCCCGGCAACGAGGCAACGGCGCACGAGCTAGCCCGAGCTCTCTACTTCCGGGCAGCCGTAGAGCCGCCTGATTGCGATGGGATGGACGAGAGGCTGCAAACTTATAAGAAAATTTTAGAACACTACAGACTTAGCAGAAGGTCTCTGCCACCACCGGACCGAACGCTAACTAACAAGGAGGCCGTCGCTTGGCGGCGCCTGCAAGCTGGGAATTTCCCAAGTCCCGTCTGCCTTTTCCACACGCAAGTGGAGGAAAAAGCGGACGATAAATGTGAAACCTGCTGAGAAAGCTGTACTCTTGATCACATAATCTGGCAATGCCTTGATTCCCCTGGCGCCAAGGAAAACATAAACAGTAGAGAAGCCTGGGAACTGCTACTGCGGAGCGAGTCCCCCGCCAACCAGCAGCAAGCTGTCCGCCTGGCGGCTGAAGCCGCGAAGAAACACTGTCACTTCGCCTGTCTTTAGTCGCGGAGGCCCCGGCCTCCGTCCCATAGGCCTGCGTGCCGGGGGCGGGGAGTAGGGGGCCTCCTACATCGGTGGAAAAATAAAGTTTATAACAACAACAACCTGCAGTATGCGCACAGCTTCTTTCGCTATCCTGCCTTTGGCGTAATTTCTCACCGCCTGCCTCGAGTCGCATAGCACTGTGTGGCAGTCACGGTCGGCGATGTCCAGGGCGATGGCCACCTCCGCTTGCTCTGCCTTGGTGCATCTCGTGCTGGCGGTCGTGCGAACGGTGCCGGTCGCGTCGACGACGACCGTCGTGAACACGTGTATCTTGGCGTACTCAGCCGCGTCAACGTAGCGTGCGTGTGTGTCGGCCGCGTGCTGGTCTATCAGCGCCTTGGCTCTCGCTGCTCTCCACCCTTTGTTATACTCCGGGTGCATGTTCTTCGGTACTGAGTCCACTCTGATGTTGAGCCTGATATCATCGGGGACGGGGAGCTGCGTCTGCTCCCTGCCTTGATATTCAATTCCCAGGTTTTCCAAGATTTTCCGGCCGGCCTTGGTCGTAGACAGTCTTTCGAGCTGTGCGGTACGTTGGGCCTCCGCTATCTCCTCCAGCGTGTTGTGCACCCCTAGCTGCAGGAGGCGTTTGGTGCTCGTTGTTTCTAACAGTCCCAGTGCCATCTTGTAGGCCCTGCGGATGAGTATATCTATCTTGTTTCTCTCGCTCTTCTTCCACTTGTGGTAGGCCGCCACGTACGCTACGTGACATATGACGAACGAGTGGATCAGTCTGATCAGGCTCTCTTCCCTCATTCCACGTTTCTTGTTCGTGACTCGTTTGCGTAGTCTCGCGGCGTTCGCCGCTTTCACAATGAACCGGGTGACGGTCTCGCCGTTTCTGCCGTGCGTCTCGATCGTCATCCCCAACACTCTGATCTTGTTGACTCTTGGGATCGCGTTTCCCTCTCTGGTCTTGAGTTTGATTGCCTCGTACTCTCTCGGGCTGCTCTTGGGTTTGCGGGGCTTGACGGGCGGGTAGACGAGGAGCTCCGACTTGCTCGGCGAGCATCCGAGCCCCGTTCCGTCGAGTTGGTCTTCGATCGCATCAACGGCCGCCTGTAGGGTGGATTCGATGTGGGCATCGCTGCCCCCTTCCACCCACAGCGTTATGTCGTCCGCGTATATCGTATGTCGGACTTCCTTGATGTTCCTGAGCCTTTCGGCCACTCCTATCATCACGAGATTGAAAAGCGCCGGCGAGATGACCGATCCCTGAGGTATGCCTGTGCTTCCCAGCTTCTACTCCTGTGCTTGAAGGTCCCCCGCTCTGAGCTCAGCCGTTCTATCCGTGAGGAAGTCTCTGATGTAATTGTATGATCTCTCTCCCATGTTGAGTTTCAAAACTTGGGATAGGATCGCTGAGTGCTTCACCTTGTCGAAGGCACTCTGCAGGTCGAGTCCCAGTACTTATTTGTTGTCGCCAGTGTTGCCGTCGATGATCTGGTGCTTGACTTGAATCATGACGTCCTGGGTACATAGATGCTGCCTGAAGCCAATGATCGTTTCCGGATAGAGATCTTCTTTCTCGAGGTATTCTTGCCACCTGTTGAGCAGGACTTGCTCCAACACACGCAAGATGTGAGCGATATGGGTCGGAGGTTATCCGTGTCGGATGGCTTGCCCGGCTTGGGGATCAGGATGATCTTGGCCTTCTTCCACTGCGTCGGCAGCGTTCCCGTTTTCCAGCATTTGTTGTAATAGCTCGTGAGGCTTTCTATGGATTTGTCATCGAGGTTCTTAAGCGCCTTATTTTTGATGCGGTCCAGCCCGGCCGCCGACCTGCTGTTGAGGTCTTGCAGTGCCGTGCGAACTTCTTCTACGTCTATATCTCTGTCGAGACGGGCGTTGGGCAGCCCCCCGTATGGCCCATGGCACTCCGTGGGCGTAGTCGGCAGGTATCTGTCGCTGATGCGTTTCGTCACCTTATCGGCGCCATGCTTAGTGACTTCTCGATGGATGAGTTTCGCCAGTCGGTCCCTTTGGTGTGACTTAGTCTTGGTTTCGTCGAGCAGATGCTTCAGCAAGTTCCATGTTTTCCCGTTGTGCATCTGGCCGTCGGCAGCGTTGCATATCCCGTTCCACTGTTGCGCACATAGCGTGCGACAGTGGTCTTCGATTGCTCTGTTGAGTTCTGCGACTTTCTTTCGTAGCCTACGATTAAGGCGTTGTTGTTTCCATATGTTGCGAATGGACTGCTTGGCCTCGATAAGGTGGGCCAGTCGGCTATCCATTCTGTTCGTTTCGAGGTCTGTTACTATGTCCTTGGTTGAGTTTCGGACATCTTGGAGGATCTTGTTGGTCCACGCGTCGATGTCTTCGATTTCGGTCTCTTCCGCCTCCTGATTTCTGTTATCTTTGAAAGCGGACCAATCGATCCACGTATGTTTCCTGACGTTGGTACTGCTCTGCTCCGGTATGACGATTTCCAATATCATGTGGTCGCTACCGAGGTCCACCCCCGTGTTCCTCCACGTGATCGTGATTGGTTCGTTGTTCTTGACGAACGTGAGGTCGGGGCTGGTATCTCGGGACACGGAGTTGCCAATTCTCGTTGGGTAAGCCGGGTCGGTTATGAGGGTATAGTCGAGTTCCGCCGCGTCTTGGGATAGGTTTCTGCCTTTCGCATTGCTCTTGACGTAGCCCCACGCCGGATCCATCACATTAAAGTCGCCGCATGCGATCAGTGTGCTCTGGCCGGCCGTCGTGCTTGCCTTGTTAAGAATGGCTTTGAACCTCTGGAGTCTCCGCGATGGGTTACTGTAGATGTTCAAAATGAAGATATTGTTTTTAATTTGCTTGGTCGGTATGAGATCGGTGAGCGTGTGTTCAATCCTGACATTGCTTAGCCGGTGTTCGACGAAGGTGAGTCCCTTCCTGATCAGGATGCACAGGCCTCTGCCGTCGGGCGGGCCCACGTGCACCCTGTAGCCGGGGAGGTACGACTTGTCCGTTAGTGTTTCTTGGAGGAGGAGCACGTCGGCCTTGCGAGCCGCGTGCTCGATGTACGGCTGGACGACTGCCCTTTTCTTGACGAAGCCGCGGCAGTTCCACTGCCACACTGTTATGCCTGTGGAGTTGGAGGCCATGATTGTCCTACTCGAAATTATCCGTGTTGCTGCGCTTGGTTGACTTGATGCTGTACTGGCGCGAACGTTGTGTTGCTTAGTATTAGTTGCACGCTTCCTTCCAGATTGTTGAGTCTATTGACGTTCTCCGTTTGGAAGGCTTCGATGGCTTGCTTCATCGATTTTATCATATCCTCGAGGCTGTTGAGTATATAAGACAACGTATTTAAAGAGGATATTCACCTGATTATGTGTAGGCGTCCACAATTCCGTGGCGTTCATTGAAATTATAAGGCTCCTTCCTGACCCCAAAATCTAATTTTAAACAGAGACATAAGCCCCGCCGGGGTGGTGCAGTGGTAAGACGCCCGACCACTGTCCAGAGCTCCCGGGTTCGAACCCGACCACGGCGGCTACGTTTCGATGGAGGCAAAACGAAGAGGCGTCCGTGTGCTGTGCGATGTCAGCGCGCGTTAAAGATCTCCAGGTGGTCGAAATTAATCCGTAGTCCGCCACTACGGCTCCCCTTTCTCTCTTTCCACCTTCACTCCCACCTTCATCCCTTCCCTTACGGCGCGGTTCAGGTGTCCACATAGCAAGTGTGACAGATACTGCGCCTTTCCCTTCTTGTGAACTAATTATTATTACAAAGATATATGGAAAAACTGCGATAAGATGGGGCTGGGACAGGTGGGTCACCGCCGCTTGCGGCGGGGGCTTGCCTGCCGCTGATTTTTGACTATTGCAGGCCGTCATTGCACCCGCCACCGCTTCGGTGGTGGTGGACGACCGCTGTTGTTGCGGCGCGCGTCTTTCTCTCCCTCTTCTTGTTCGTTTATTCTCTATTTTCCCTTCTGTCCGCAAGAGGCAGCGCAGAAAACCCGACCTCATCGGCTGCGTTTTGATGGAGGCGAAACGAAGAGGCGTCCGTGTGCTGTGCGATGTCAGCGCCCGTTAAAGATCTCCAGGTGGTCGAAATTACTCCGTAACCATCCACTACGGCTCCTCTTTCTCCCTTTCCACTTTCACTCCCACCTTCCTCCCTTCCCTTACGGCGTGGTTGAGGTGTCCACAGAAAGCAAGTGAGACAGTTGCCGCGCCTTTCCCTTCCTATAAATCAATCAGTTTTTCAAGTAGCGGAGGTGGCTCAGCTACAGAGCCAGTAGCAGGCCCGTGCATTTTCTTTTCCTTCTTCCTACAGCCACAACCAAAACTGCGAATTGAAAAGCGGAGGAGGAGGAAGAACATTTATTTCCGCCGAATCTGGCGCGGCAGCCACCTCCGGGTCCGCACGCAGGCGTCCGGGGAGGCAGTTTGTCGCACCGCGGCCGGAGGACACCCGGCCCCGTCTAGGAGAAGAGGTTTCAGCCTCGGCCGCCAGGCAGATGGCGAATCGCTGTTCTTTTTCGTCGGAGCTTCTTAGCGTGGTCTCCCATTCATCGCTAGTTTTAATCGCGTTGCGCCCTAGCGCCCGAACGCATCTCCATATTATGTGATCTAATGTTGCCACGTGGCTGCAAAATTTAATACAATAATAATAATAATAATAATAATAATAATAATAATAATAATAATAATAATAATAATAATAATAATAATAATAATAATAATAATTGGTTCACAGGAAAGGAAAGGCGCAGTATCTGTCACACTTGCTATGTGGACACCTGAACCGCGCCCTAAGGGAAGGGATGAAGGTGGGAGTGAAGGTGGAAAGAGAGAAAGGGGAGCCGTAGTGGAGGGCTACGGAGTAATTTCGACCACCTGGGGATCTTTAACGTGCGCAGACATCGCACAGCACACGGACGCCACTTCGTTTCGCCTTCATCGAAACGCAGCCGCCGTGGTCGGGTTCGAACCATGGCGGCTGCGTTTCGATGCAGGCGAAATTTGCAAATTTCGGTTTCTGCACCGTCCCTCTTCAGCCCTCTGGCACCCGTCCAACTCCTCCACAGGGGTGAAAAGAAATCTCGAGCTTGGAGTCTTCTCCAGTCGTATGATTCCTTATTACTCACGGACCTACCCGGTGGCGGATATATCCTCTGGTCTTTCTTCATGTTATCGGTTACATTCATAAACGTACCAATCCATTCTTTGCTTTTAGATGTTGTTGTGGAGGCGTCCGCAGCACCCCGAGGTAGCGAGGAGCCGGCGAGCATGTGGGCAGCCTCGTTGCCGGCGAGACCGGCGTGTGCTGGGGTCCAGATTATGGTCACGCTTTGAAAAGCGGGTATTAAAGAGACTATCGCTGAAACACAAGTTTCGCTTATCACTAGGTTCAAGCCCTGCTTAAACACCCACAATTTTTTTGTTTGCATGGTGTTTCTGATACTATCAGATTTAAGGTTGACATTTACCGATATCAAGATGTCCCAGGCCCATTTTTCAAAACAGTCGCTATTTGCAACAGAAAAGCAAATGAGAAACATTTTGACGCAATCTTTGAGAAAATGACGCTACAAGGTTAAGGGCTCCCGGCTGCATCTCCTCTTGTGGATCCCCGTTCCCGTACGTGCACTTTGGTATTCGGTCCATCTCGAGTGGCCTAAATTTGTGCCTTAAGTAATTACGAAGCATTAGTAAGCTACGTTGGCGACAGAAGTATCCGCAAAATATGTTGTGAAAGTTGGTCCCCTAGTGACGTCATCAGCAAGTTGACGTCATCAATCAATGACCTGATGATATAAGTCTTGGAATAAAGAAGGGCTATATCATAAATGAATCAGTTCAGTTCAGTCGTTCAGTCGTGTCCGACTCTTCGTGACCCTATGGACCATGTCACGCCACGCTTTCCGGTCTCTCACTATCTCCCTAACATCACATAACTTCATCTGCAGTGCCTCGAGGATGCCATCAAACCATCGCGTTCGCTGCCTACCCCTTCTCCGGCCACCCTCAACATTTCCCAACATCAAATCTTTCTCCAGCGACTCCTCTCCTCTCATCAGAAGACCAAAGACCAAACCCTATGGCCAGTCACAATACCATCAATGAATAATGAGTAATTAATCATGCGACGTAAAAGTATCGAGTAGTTAGTGATGAGCCATATTAGCCATGAGATAAACAATGCTGAATCACATCGTCGAGTGTAGCATCGGAGTATGAAGGGTGACGGTCGGAACTTAACGATGCGGCTAAGTGAATGTAGAAAGCCGTCAACTAGAAGCTATGAACCTCGCGCCAACACTATTTGCACATTCTATCAGTGCAGTTTCTGGAGTGATCACCATGTTTTGTCTTACGCATGCTCTTTACACACAGTCGCAACCTAGTGCGTTATGAGAAAGACCATCCAACATGGATAGAAATCCTCGTTTCAATTAAGAAGTGCTTTTATTACTAAGCAGCGCAGCATTTATGAGAAGTTTGAAATAAGCCGCACGAACGTTCCTGGGTGTTCTAGGAGTAGCATGTCATTTCCCAAACTATCTATATGTTAGGTACCGATCACTCGTATAGAGGAGATCTTCCGGTGAGATATATTTGCCTCGATTGCGCCAACACTTGCCTTCGACTCAGTATTGAGCGAAGTTTCTATCTCAATCTGCTACCTGTTTGTTGTTGTTTTAGTTCACATCTTCAGAAAAAAAAAACTAGTCGCGGTGAGAAGTGATCAACCACCGGAGTTGCCTTTTTATTCAAGGTAACCTTTATCGCCAGAAATAAATCTAAAAAAAGTTGCTTCCCACAAAAGCATCACCGCGACGGCAGCGAATGACAACAATTAGCATTATTCATCCTGCGCCTCCTTCAATTACAAACCGTTTATGGTTGAACGTCCCTAGCCAACTTGAGGTGTGGTTTATTTCTGTTGCGTAATGCAGGAGAGGCGACAATGGCTAGAACACCAAACCACGTCGTGCAAGCGCTGCGGTACACACGAACGGGAAAAAAAGACAATATTGTTACGGACGACAAGGAAGAAGAAGCGGGCAGTGGCGCGGGCAGAAGCGCTCGCGCTAGGCCCGCGAACATTGATAAAACGTCATCTACCATCGTCATCGGTCATGTTCTGTCTCCTGTCTTCATCGGCTTGCCGCTTTGTAACAATATATTCATCCCAAGTTTACTGGAATTTAGTATTGCAACCAAGCAAAGCGTTCATGTTATGTTACGTTATGGCGGAACATGATGACAGCTATCTGACCTTTTTTTCGCCCGCAAGGATAGGTGGACGAACAGACTAAGGTTGCTTTTGTTTCAGTCTATTCCACTCAGGGTCAATTGAACATTTACTTTGATGAAAGCCGTAGGCGGGTGCTCCTACTTTTTTGTCTGCTGCAATGATTCGGCTGCAAATGATGACGGCCGGGAAGGGGGGCTCAGTGAAGTGCAGTACGCCGGATATAACCCTCCTACGCACGCTTTTTACCAGGCTTATACGCAGTAGTTTCGCAGGCACCCGCTAGAGGCTTTGCCTAACGCTGGTTACACAAAGGCGCGTTCAAGCTGGCAGGGCGCGATCCTGTACAAAAGGCTCAATAGTGTGTTCTTATTTCCTGGTCTGCACTTCACTCCTTGAGCAAGTGTGATGCCAGCGTATGCGACCACAGGTTGTTGAAATCACTAGCGCATTTCACTTCTCTTCTTAAGAAAAGATTTCTGACGCGTGAGGTGGTGAAGACGAGCAGAGAACGAAGAATTTATTGAGGAAGTCAAAACCTGCTCTTCCCTTCTTTTTATAGAATAACTAGCAAAATAAACGGTACCTCAACTTCCGGGTGTCTTAAACTGCTTCCTGCTCAAACGACGTGCGCCAACTTTAGCCTCTTTGCGATCATAATCATTACTCGCGTGGTTTCTCAGTTGCTTACGCTGTTCTTCCTGGTTCAAGAAAAATCATCGCGCGCTTGAAACAAGACGCTATTATGGCGTTGTAAAGTACAGTGAAAAAGCCGAATCTGCGTTAACTTGTCGCATCAGTAGCCACTGAGCTCAGGTAACCATAAATATGCACGGTAACGTAAAGCTTGCAGCCCTAGACCCTCTTAGGCAACCTCTTTAGTTCTCTACTCTGGGTGCTTTTGTTTACCTAGAAAAAACAAACCTATTGGTTAGATGAAATTGTTAATATATTCTTTAAATGTTCTGAACACTTCAAAGAAATATAGCGCTAGTAGAAATGAAGGAATATCGGTTTGTCGTTATTAAACATGTAATTCCAGCCAAAGCCTTGGTCTTGCTCTCACTAAAGAGGCTTATCCTAAGGAACACCCGACACTCCCCAGTCGTGAAACTTCCCTCCCCTTGAAAAAACTCAGCCATGAAATAGTTGAGTATTTTTAAGCCAAGTGCATAAGAAGGAAGCAACACCCACTGACACCAAGGAAAACATATTGGGATGTTTTTTTTGTGCGTGCATATGTTTGTGTGTGTGGGGGGGAGTCGTGCATGCGTGTGTGTGTTGATGAATGTGAAGTAACAATTATTCTGGAGATAATTAATCGTAATTAACTAGAAACTAGAAAAACAACCATATGCCTCCGTTGTGATCCGAACCCACTACCTCCAAACTTCACGTCCTGTACCCTGCCACTGAGCTACGGAGATTGGTGTTTAATTTCCACTTCCTTGATTATTCGTTTCTTGATTATTTTGCTTGATTATGAGGCACGTAATTTATCCATGAGAATGTTCGCCCGCGCTCTCCAACTCTATAGCGTCGAATTGGAATGTACTGTGATAACGTAAAAGAAGGCCATCAGTTCAGTTCAGTCGTTCAGTCGTGTCCGACTCTTCGTGACCCTATGGACCATATCACGCCATGCTTTACGGTCTGTCACTATCTTCCTAACATCAAGGCCATATTGAAGTCTAATAGTTTTTGAATCGAAATTTTACGCTTGGTGCATAAATATATTGCTTGCTTTCTGAATGAATGGCATACAAATTACGTTTCTAGTTAACACAGTTCCGAAAGCAGAGACTGGATTATAACGCACAGCATATCATACGAAACTGAAATGGAACCTTTCTGTTATATAAAAAGCAAAACGATTCCGTCATTTTTTTTTTTTTTTTTTTGCGCTGTAAGTCGCACCCATTACTCGACTGGCACGCATTCTCGTCAATACAAGAACGCTCACAAACTATGCCTGAAGTGTTTTAAATTTCAATTTTGAGTAAAAATGAAGCGTTAAGAATGAATGCTTTCATACAACAACCTCTCCGACAGCGCCATCCACCTGCATAATTTGCGTGCAGAATTGCTCTTGATGAAAAAGATGAATGAAAAAGTGCATCTAACACTTCGGGAAAGAGAAATTAAGACGAATAAGAAAGGACGAAATGGCATGACAAGGTATGGTATTGTATAGTACAGTATAGCGTATTATGGTGTTATTACAGTGTGTTTAGTATAGTATCGTATAGTATAGTACAGTATAGTATATAGTATAGTACAGTATAGTATAGTATAGTACAGTACAGTATAGTATAGTACAGCACAGTATAATATAGTACAGCACAGTACAGTATAATACAGTACAGTATAGTACAGTACAGTATAGTACAGTACAGTATAGTATAGTAGAGTAAAGCATAGGATAGTATTGTATAGTAATGTATAGTACAGTACAGTATAGTATCGTATAGTATAGTACAGTATAGTATAGTATAGTATAGTACAGTACAGTACAGTACAGTACAGTATAGTATAGTATAGTATAGTATAGTATAGTATAGTATAGTATAGTATAGTATAGTATAGTATAGTATAGTATAGTATAGTATAGTATAGTATAGCATACTATAGTATAGTATAGTACAGTATAGTATAATTTGGTTTGGTTTGGTTTGTGGGGTTTAAAGTCCCAGAGCAACTAAGG